>NW_021831995.1:32500-45000 GCF_006345805.1 Octopus sinensis
TGCTATCGAGAAGCGCTACCCATTCGGGATAAACTCTACAAGCATGGCTCGAGAAACACGGGGCCGACCTGTCCGAGATGTGGTCGGAGCGACGAAACCGTCCTGCACGCACTCGTACAGTGTCCAACCATTTCCTCTGTCGAATGACTGCTATCGCGTGTGGGACGAGTCGGTTTATCAACCGAGTCTATCGTGAATATTGTCGCGCCTCCTTCCTTGAAACGGGAAGGAAGAGCCATTTTTATCGAAAGAATGTGTATGGTGGACGCGTCTGAAAGGCCTAGAGACAAACACTTTCCTCTCTGGTCAATCTTTCACCAACTTCTTCAAGTATCACTTGAAAAGGAAGGTGAGAGTAGAGAGGGAAATTTTATTTAGTGAATGTTTCAAAAAAAGATGGGTGAATGTAGCAAGGATGGTATGTGTGAATGACGGAGTTAGCTTGAGCATAGTGCTATGAACCAAAAGAAAAAAAACAACACGAAGGGAAAAAAGAGACCCACTTACTATAATGTGTTTTCTTTTTACTTGACACTATTGCCCAAGGTTCCCGTGGTCTTTTCCCTAGGCTTTTCTGTCTACGGATAAACCTAATCTGTTTCCCTTTTTACATTGACATTTCTGTGATACATGATCCCTATTGATCGGCCCTCACCTTTTTTTTCTTCACGATCCCTTTTGCTTGGAATTCGACCGACCTTTTTTTCTTTTTTTCTCTTCTTCCTCCCAAAAAGAAAAACTCTACTTTGTATTTTCTCCCTTCTGTGTTCAGCCCTCCGTAGCCAATAAAGAAATCTATCTATCTATCTATCTATCTATCTATCTATCTATCTATCTATCTATCTATCTATCTATCTATCTATCTATCTATCTATCTGTCTATCCATCTGTCTGTCTGTCTGTCTGTCTGTCTGTCAGTCTATCATACATACACACATACGTACATACATACATGCATACATATATATATGTTTTGCAAACAACTTGCACATTGAAATGCTACCAGTTGAAAGGTTCGCATACCGGAAGCCAGCAAATGTATGGGGTCATGAGGAGAGAATGCGTACAGTCTACACATTCTTCGACGAGGTTTACATAACGGTCAATCATTCGAGCCCCGAGCGGCGTCCATGTTATCGTCACGAGGAACCGTTAACTCGACTAGATTTACAACTTTCTTTCTTGACGAAAACATTTGACGAAAACATTTTCTGAACAGTCAACACTAATGGGGATATTTTACTTTCTTATTATCTTATTATCGTATTTCTTATTTTTTTATTTTCCAGATGACATGACTGTTCAGGTGCGAACTAAGATAACAGCACACTATGAAACGTGGAATTCCATTGTTTTGGGTCAGAGATGGTGGCATGCATGGAAAGATAAGCATGCAACTTTAAGTCCAGAGACAATAAAAAGTTGACTTTATAGTTAATACACGTATCAACATTATAGTTAATAGACGTATTTTTCTATATTTATTTGATAATTAGTATAAGTAAAGTACATTTATTCTATTATTATTATTATTATTATTATTATTATTATTATTATTATTATTATTATTATTATTATTTTTTTTTTTTCAGGTCACTGCCTGGAATCGAACTCGGAATCTTGGTTAAGATTGGTTGTGGTTAAGAGCCCGCGCTCTTAACCACAACGCCATATGGTTCGAAATTTCCCCAAGACACCTGATGAAGGTTGCTGGGTATATCAGCCGAAATGTTGTGTTAACAACAAACAAGATGAGGACAAATATCTGTCAAATGTAAATAATGTAAATTTTAATGTGTTAAATGAAATTTGTTAAATGATTCTCTTTTATTTTTCAGACTATTTCAGAGCTAAATTGTATTATAATTTTCCAAAGATACCTACATAAATTTAAACTGTAATAACTTAAGTATATAAAATTGTATAATGGCAACTAGAAGTAAAAGCCATAATTCGGCATTTGAATTTCCTCCCAACTACATAGTTCCGGGTTCAGTCCTACTGTGTGGAACCTTGGACAAGTGTCTTCTACTATAGCCTCGGGCCGACCAAGGCCTTGTGAATGGATTTGGTAGACGGAAACTGAAAGAAATCCGTCGTATATATCTGTATACATTTATGTGTGTGTGTATCTGTGTTTGTCCACTCATCCACCCACCATCGCTTGACAACCGATGATGATGTGTTTACGTCCCTGTAACTTAGCCGTTCGGCAGAACAGAGCGATAGAATAAGTACCCGGCTAACAAAGAATAAGTCGCGAGGGCGATTTTTTCGACTGCAAGGCGGTACTTCAACACGGCCCAAGTTAAATGACTGAAACAAGTAAAACAATAAAAGTATATATATATATATATATTATTAGTGAATTGAAGAAGTGGAGTTGAACGAAGATTGAACAGAACTCCTTTTATTGCATTCTACACATGTTTCAAAAGCCACAATTTTCCAAATTCTGATTAAATAAGGATACCATATTGTGGCTTTCTCTTCAGGAAAAAAATAGGAATTCCGTTGGCAGAACAAAACAGAACAGAGGCGCAGCAAAGCAATTTGAACGAGGAGGCTCTTTAAGAGCCCATGGCTGAACTGATTATCAATGTACGTTGAAATCGGGTGGTGGGTGCGTTGAAGATATTTACAGGTCAGGCGGCGGTCAAATCCAGTAGGTGAGAGCAAGGGGTGTGGAGATGTTCTGTGTGACCAAAACTAAAATTCTGAATATTTTAAAGAATACTGGGTGTATTTTTTGGGGGCGAGACAAAAAATACCTAGAAACATGTATGTGTGTACTGGCCGATGTGTGCGCGGCCGTATGTTGGTAAAAGGCGCTACATAATGGTCACTGCTGAAAAATTCGTCAGGCGGCAGAAAATATTTTTTGTGTTCGTGTGTTCGTCTAGGCCTGCTTGTCAAAAAATTAGCGTCGTCAAAGAATCCTAAGGGAATATAAAATTCCAGCGCTTGCTTCCAAAAACAAACCACCATTCGCCTAATGGGAGTAATTTCCCCTTGCAAGGGTTATTCATATATTTCTTAAAAAGCTTTTTCAAAAATTATTTCCAAGGATTATTTTCATTTTAGTATGGTAACAAGGAGCTAATTGTCTTAGGTATCATTTATAAGCAAGATAAGTATAACGCCGCCAATGGGGACATCGAAAAGCCGACTGTAAAAGTCCGTTTACCAACCGGTCTCTGGCGAACAATATGTGGAAAAGCTCAGAGACACAAAGATTGCACTTCCTTCTGCCCCTATCAAATGGAGGGCCACCGACAAAATCGACCATTCCAGCCTGAAACCTGAGTTCGCGTTCTTCAAACCCCATATAAGCTTGCTAAGACCCGTGGCTTGGTATTTATTCACGTCGCGAAAAGTTGCAACCATTCGAAAAGTTGCGAAAAGTTCCAACCATGTTGTAAGGGTTAGCTCGTCAAATGAATTCTGGTTTCACTCAGTTTTAATACAGTTTATTGTTAGTGATAGTATACTTAAGCCATTAGGCAAGAATGGATACGGACGGATTGCGTTGCAACTTTATAGACAAAGACAAGGAATAACTATGAAAAATAAACTTAAAAAATACAATAAAGTAAAACATTATTCGCGTTAATACCTACATATAGTTACTTCCGTCGCCATTTTAGCTGTTCTGCGTTCATCCACACTCTCCTATATGCAGAGTTAAATAGATGCTATTATAGTATTTGATACGTATCCTGCCACTCTCATATCACGCTGTAGTACGACAATGAAACCGGGTATATATGTATATATATACCGGAGTAAACACATAAATGTGAAACAAGGTGGAAAAAAGAGTACTCAAATACCAGTGGTAGAGTAATATGCTTTATTTTAAGCAGCAGAAAATTCAACAAAATCTGTTACTCTGAGTTTCTCGTTGCCGTTCATCAGACAGTTTTTGCTAGAATGGAACCGATATATCAATTCAATCTAGACTCTTACAAACGCTACACCTTTAAAAAGAAATGGACTTGTTTGATTGGCCCTTTAGAAAAAAAACGGTCAATCTTCGAGCGATAAACAAAAAGGTCAAAAATATATGTATATATATATAAAAAAACTTATAAAAAATTATAAAATCCGAGGAAAAAACCTTATATTGAATAAAATACATATTGACGTTAATGAAGAAAGTATAAATTAATTCATAGGAATTAAACCTGTTATAAATATTACACTGCAATACACATTTTTATTAAAATGTGCATATATATATCAACATACACAAAAGGATGTGCGCCAACGCCATACATATACAGACGTATGAATATAAATCTAAATATACACATAAATGCATGTGTACATATATTCACGCAAACCATCTCACACGCAAGTTAAAAATCATGTATGTAGCGATTCTCATATACTGAGTAAGGGGGGGACGAAAGAAAGGAAGAGAGAGAAAAAGGAACGAAGGAGGGGTGGGGAAAAAACGAAATAAGAAAAAAATATGTATACAATCTGTGTAACGGCATTATTGGCATATATGGAGACAAGTATACAAACAAGTTCGAATGAATACATACACATACAGTCGTGTATATGTGTGCTTAAGCACAAACATACTCTCACTTACACATACACAGATACGCATGCTTACAAATACATATCCTCGGCTATACACATACTTACATCAACATTCTAATTTTGACAACATTGCTTTTTTTAAAAAAACATTGCTTTTTTTTAAAAGAATGGGTGCATTAATAAAAATATATACGAAAGACATATAAAATAAAATATAACACCCTATTTTGGATCATTTATAAATAATCAAGGTAATATAAATAATCAAGGTAATCCTATACAATACAGTAACCTGAAAACAGGGTCGAAGGTTTTTCCTGATGTATATGTAGAAACATAAGACTTTGCTATACGGATTAAGATCCGCATAGCTTGGAAACAAAATCCATCGTAGCGCTCATCGTTCAAGAGTCAAAATCAAAATTTCAAAAATCAAAAATACAAAATATATACTCTATCCATATGGTATATTTATATTCGACATTTTAAATTTAGCCGCGTGCCTACATAAGTTCATTAGCTCACTTCTTTGATTCAAAGAATTATTGTCTTTGAATAAGATGTACATTTTTTCTAATAGACAAAGTTTGCACTTGAAATTATTTTTGTATGCTCCATGCCTGTATGGTGCCGCCCTGTCCAGAATGCTCCATGTCACGTTGAAAGGTGGGGCTTCCTTTTCTTTTAGTTCCCAGACATATTTTGCTAGGCTGGTCCTCTTCCTATTCTCTGGGTATTTAAATGAATTTTTATGAGAATAAAATCTTGTTTTAAATGAATTTTCTGAAGCCCCTGTGTATGTCTTGTATTCTGATGAGCCTTCCACTTGCACCTTGGCTCTATAAACTACTCCTTTCACTAGACATTTCCCTTCTAACGGACAGGAGCTTTCGTTTTTGAAATTGCATTTCTTAATGGGCTCGGCACCATGTCTAATCTCAATTAGCTTCCTATTATGTTGGCTAATGTAAAAGGCGAAATTTCTGCAACAAGAATAGCTAACCTTCAGGGTTCTTCTATTAAAAATCCTATAGAATTTATGACCCTGCTTAAAATGCTTAGAGACTAATCTCAAAAATTCCTTACCTATATTAGTCTTTACGGCCAAATTGAAAGCTGGGTTGAACCACAAAACTTTCCTGGTCCTAGTTCTTCGTGCAGCATTATTGTCAGCATTAAGCTGGTTGAACTGGATCTTCTCAGAGAATCCACTATTCTTTAATGCGCTATCGTAATAAGGTGCAGCATTATGGAATGCTGCCTCGTCCGAAGAAATTGAAGATATTCTTCTACCTACATTGCTGACTAAGTTCCTAAGGATAACTGGTGGATGGTTCGAATCTTTGCTAATATACGATAGCTTTTCATTGGGCTTACGGAAAGGTTTAAATCTATCCGATCTTACATTAAAATTTACGTCTAAAAAATCTACACTATTCAGGTTAGCATCTATCTTAACCCGTAAGCCCATCCTTTGAAAGAAAGCTATGAGGTCCTTCCTAAGTCTATCTGATTCATGGCCGTTTAGATTATGCGTGGCTATAAGGCCGTCATCCCTATATAAACCTGCATCTATAAAAGGGAATTCTATTTTTAGATTATGGAGAATAAAGGCTCCTATGAGCATACATAACTCAGCCCCGTCGTATGCCCCCATCGGTACATCGAAAAGAGAATCCTCAGTCTTCTTAATCCCGGTGGAATCCTCGAAAAAAAGAAGCGATTTCCTCGCATGCATAATAATATCAATTTCCGAGCTATCGATGTTGACATATTGCTTGGCGAAGTCCAATGCCCTTAGGAGCAACGTCCTAGATATTGACGGGTAAAAGTCAATAATGTCGAATTGTGTGAAACTACAATTATTCTTATAGCTAATACCTTTAAACCACTCTATGACTGACTTACTATTCTTCCAAATTCTCAAGTCTACTTCACTATCTAACTTAACTAAAATACGGTCCAAAATATTTTTGCTAATAATTCCTATCTCAGTTTTAGCCGGATTTATCAATCTACATTTGGGGTTCTACTAAAATTGGCTTTATGGTCTTTCAGAGTAATAAAAGCTGGTCGTGGTGAAAGATATTCAATCCTATCGCTAATCTTAAGATCGTTAGCTATTCCTCTTGCTTCTAAGTTCACCTCTTTGTATATATTCGTGTTGTCTTTTTTGTATGTGTCTGTGACACTATTCTGTGACACTATTCGAAAACTGTCTGATGAACGGCAACGAGAAACTCAGAGTAACAGATTTTGTTGAATTTTCTGCTGCTTAAAATAAAGTATATATATATATATATATATATATATATATATACACACACACACACACCACACACACACACACACACACACACACATAGATATAAGGCGGCGAGCTGGCAGAATCGTTAGCACGCCGGGCGAAATACTTTGCGTATTTCGTCTGAGTTCAAATTCCGCCGAGGTCGACTTTGCCTTTCATCCTTTCTCGGTCGATTAAATTAGTACCAGTTACGCATTATGGTCTATATAATCGACTTAATCCATTTGTCTGTCCTTGTTTGTCCTCTCTGTGTTTTGCCCCTTGTGGGTAGTAAAGAAATAGGTATTTCGTCTGCCGCTACGTTCTGAGTTCAAATTCCGCCGAGGTCGACTTGCCTTTCATCCTTTCGGGGTCGATTAAATAAGTACCAGTTAAGCTCTGGGGTCGATGTAATCGACTTAATCCGTTTGTCTGTCCTTGTTTGTCCACTCTATGTTTTGCCCCTTGTGGGTAGTAAAGAAATAGGTATTTCGTCAGTCTTTACGTTCAAATTCCGCCGAGGTCTACTTTGCTTTTCATCCTTTTGGAGTCAATAAATTAAGTATCAGTTGCGTTCTGGGATCGATCTAATCGACTGGCCCCTCCCCCAAAATTTCAGGCCTTGTGCCTAGAGTAGTTGTCCAAGGTGCCACGCAGTGGGAATGAATCCAGAACCATGTGGCTGGTAAGCAAGCTACTTACCACACAGCCACTCCGACCCCGGAGGTATGACAGGCAAAACTGGCCCTAGTGTCATTTGAAACCAGAATGTGCAGGAGCAAAGGCCTTAAAGCATATTTTTTCAACGTTCTCATGATTCTGAATGGTGTCTGTGGTTGGCTGAATTCGAGATATTTTGATAGGGTAGGTGTTTAGTCGATGCCAACGGCTCCAGTACTTGACAACTACTATATTTTCTCGACCTCGTTGATGCCGACGAGCTGGCAGAATCGTTAGCACACCAGGGAAAATGCTTAGCGGCGTTTTGTCCATCTTTACGTTCTGAGCTCAAATGCCATCGAAGTCGACTTTGCTTTTCAACCTTTCTGGGTCGATGAAACAAGCACAAGTTGAGCACTAGGGTCGATGTAATCGACTCACCCACTCCCCACAAATTGCTGGCCTTGTAACAAAATTTGAAATCAATGTATTTTATTGATTCGAATTTGAAGAAAAGCAAAATTGTCCCCCGTAAGATTTGAACGGAGAACGTAAAAAGCCGCAACGAACGTTGCAAAGTTTTTTTTTCATTTCTCCGACGCTCTAACGATTCTGATTGGTGGATGTGGTAATTATTAATTGTCATAATAACAATTTGTACTGGTGCCAAATATATGAAATATTATGCAGTAATATGTAAAATGAAACAATAGCGTTTTGTTCTCATTGATTAGTGCTCAGAGACAATGCTGTTACGTAATCACTATCTATTTATTATATAAAAGAATAGAATTAGAATGTAGATGAAAGGTAGTACAACTTATAATTGTGGCAGTTGTTATTGTTGTTGGCTAACATCAGCCCAGTTCTGATTAATCAAATCTTTGATCAAAGACATTACTGATCATTGTGTCTCTGATTTAGGGAAAGCATATTAAGTACTGTATTGTCTTATATAACATTCTTGTTTAATGATGGTGGTGAGAAACGTAAAAGAAATTTGGCTGCTGTTTCTCGCGGGTCGACTGACAATGTAGTGGCTGCCTAGCTATCTATTAACAGTTGTTTTGTTGTTGTTGTTTTGATGGTAGTGGTTGTTAAACCACAGATTAGTTTTGATCAAGCAGACCTGTGGTCAAAAAGGAGTCCAGCCATGACAATGTTGTCTTCTTCGCAATATGTCTTCGACTACATCATCGCAATATGTCTTCGACTACGTTTTCTTTCTTTTCAGCATACACTAGAGATTGTTTTGATAGTGATTTGGCTGCTGCTTCTAGCAAACTGGACGAGTGTGCAATGAACTCAATCAGTGTCTGCTGACTGTCGCTTTGAGTGTTCTCACAGTAAATGTCTTTATCATTATTTACATTACAGAATTGTGCCTGTGTATTATTCTGGCGGTGATAGCATAAAGCTGCCTCTGATATTGCATTATTTAA
Source organism: Octopus sinensis (assembly GCF_006345805.1). Lineage (NCBI taxonomy): Eukaryota > Metazoa > Mollusca > Cephalopoda > Octopoda > Octopodidae > Octopus > Octopus sinensis. The sequence continues at coordinate 41,444 of NW_021831995.1, forward strand.
ATTACTGTTTTCCGTCTCCTTGATTAAATCACCATAGGCGTGATAAAACAAATAGCAGTCCTATAGATGATAGCACTACATTACATCAGTAATGGCGTTGCACAGTCCTGTAAGCCATTAGTCGTTAAAAATAAACCTATTTAATAAACCGTTCTTTATAAACCATTAGCGGGCTTAACTCTTAGTACATTCTGAATATTTCTTCTCTATTTTATCATAAAGTGGGACAAGCCGTGTCAACATTTCAAAAGTAGAATTTTTGTGACTGTGTGGTAAGAAGTTTATTTCTCCACAATACGGTACTGGGGTCAGTCTCGCTGCGTGGCACCTTGGGCAAGTGTCTTCCACTAAAAACCCTGGCTGACCAATACCTTGTGAGTGGATTCTGAAAGAAGCACGTCGTAGACATACATACACACATTTATATAGAGAGGTTACAAAAGTGAGGGTACTGACTAGCACGGCTTTTGCTAAAAATAAGAGTTAAAACAACTCAAAAAGCCACAAAAGCACGGTCTTAATGACTGACAAAGGGAGGTAAATCGAGATTTCGAATTTTGATGTAGACCATCTTAATCCTCATCAGCAACTCTTAACGCCTAGGGTTAAACTCAACTACTTTTGCCAGTCTTATATATATATATACAGGGTGCAATGAATAAACTGTCGCCTAAATTATGCAAGAATGAAAATGACACTGACATCTCATTTTAATTGATATATTAAAGAGTAGATTTATTCAATAAAAATCGCCATTGGCTTCAACCTCGGCCTCAAGACGACTTCGGAATCTCCTTCAACTCTTCTGGACGGTTGTTTATGTTGGTGAATGCTGTTATAATCCTTGCCGTCACTTCATCTTTAATGTTACAAGGAGTTTTGTTGGTCTCTCGCTCAACTGCACCCCGCACATAATAATGAAGTGGTTTGCAGTCTGGGGAGTTAGATGGCCAGATATTAGGGGTGATATGGTCTGAAGAGCCATGACTGGGTTCTCCTGCTTGTGTGGCATGGTGCAGAGTCCTGTTACCAGACAAGGCTCTACCAGAAACCACTACCTCCTCCAGGCACTTGATGTAGGCCACCGTGTTGAGTGTGAGGCCCTGTGGGAAGATGAATGGAGGCATAACGACACCATCACTAGTGATCACTACAAACATCATGATGCTGACTGGGTGTTTGACTTTTATCACTCTCAGTACATGACTTCAGATTGCACTGTCCTCAGACTGAAATATTCATATTGGAGCTTCTGGCGCGAATGCCAAGCAGTACAGCATGTCGTTTCCAAATTTCTGGCAGAGTGCATTGTTTTTTTTTCTCACAGACGGTGCCCAACTGACCCTACCACACTGTGTAGTTGACATAATCAAAAATAAGCAAGGCGCATGCGCGAAATCAAAAATATAAAATGGCGAAAATTATCCATTGCATCCTCTGTTTTTGTGTGCACGTGTGTATGCGCTTTGTATATCCGCGTATATATGTGTATGTGCGTATAGAGATGTGTATTTGAACATATTGATACGTTCGTTTTTGCCTATGTGTTTTTATTTGTATATACGTTTTTCGCGTATATATATTCATGTGCGTATAAACTACGTTTAGTATATCCGCGTATGTATGTGTGTGGGCGTGTAGAGATGTATATATGACCGTTGTGATGCGTGCATGGGTATATATACGCGTGTATGTTAGTGCATGCGTAGACATATATATGTATATATGTATGTTTGTATGTATTTGTACCCGTGTGTGTCAGTATGTATATAGATATATATGAATACATATGTGAGTGTGCGTGCATGTATGTGTGTGTGTATATGTGTGCATATTCGGATTCTATGCATGAAGTAGTATATTTGCCATGCTTATTAGAGTATTTTCCCTTTATTTAACGTTTTTTTTTTTCATAGCCTTTTGTCTTAATAACTGATGAGATGCCGGAGTGGTTTTCAGCGCCGATATCCGAAACCCTGGGTAGACAGACGCGTTTGGAATTAGCTTCTTTGGACTGAATTGACGATAGTTTCTTTGGATAATTTTTCTGAGTTAAAACTGTAGAGCAGTTCCAGTGGCAAGTCTCGAAGTCTAGTTTTATTCGTTGCGTTAAAATAATGTTATGCATTCATATAGAGAGTGTTTCATATTTTTAGACGTTTTACTCACTCCTTTTCGAAAGTTAACTGGAGTAGAGGGAGAGAATGTTCATCAAAGTGGTGGAAGCATAAAGAAAGAGATGCTTCTCCCATCTGCCAAAATTTTAGGTAAAATTTATGAGCAGGGATTTAGAAAATGGGGAAAAAAAAGTATAGCAGACACGCAGGGCAAAAGACTGCTTTGTGACAGAAAGATGATGTTGATTTAAAGATTCGCAACATGAAAAACAAACAATAAGAACAAGAACAAAAATAAGAATATACACTAATACACTAACTTGCGCACACACGTGCACACACACAAACAAACAAACACATAAATTTGGTGGACAAAACTGTTAATTTGACTTATCGAATAAAGAAAGAAAGAAAGAAATAGATAACTTCAAGAAAACATACTGGAGTTGGTAAACGTCCAGTCGGATAAACATATGATCTTTTTGGGTCACGAAAGAATATGTTTGTGTGTATGTGTGTGTTTGTATGTGTGTGTGCTTGCACGCGTGCGTGTGTGTCTATCTATCTATCTATCTATCTATCTGTTTCTCTGTCCATTCATCTGTCTGTCTGTCTATCTACCTATCTGTCAATCTATCTATCTATCTATCTATCTATCTATCTATCTATCTATCTAGCTAGCTAGCTAGCTAGCTAGCTATCTCTCTGTCCGTGTGTCTGTCTGTCTCTGTCTATCAACCCATCTATCTATCTATCTATCTATCTATCTATCTATCTATCTATCTATCTATCTATCTATCTATCTATCTATCTATCTATCTATCTATCTGTCTGTCTGTATGTCTGTCTGTCTGTCTATCTAGCAAATACACACACAATTGTGTTGCCACAACAACCCTGCTGGACGAAATACAATGTAGTATTTTTTCCGGTTCTTCACATTCTCAATTGAAATGGTGTCGAGTTCAACTTCGTCTCTCCTCTTTCAGGATCAGTTTAGTGCTTACGTATCTTTCCCTCTACAAACACACACATTATCACAACCTGGGTGCGCCACTGTGTAAAAGATAAGAAAACCAAGAAGATATTTGTGCCTGCTCGCAATTACACGGGCACCTACAAATTATCCCGAAAAACCATAAAACGAACTGATGGCACGTCTGACTGCAAACGACTGGCATTGTCGTCGTAAACACAAACTATAAACCTGACAACAGCTCATACGTTGTCAACATCTTAAACAGGCAAAGCACAGGGGCTTACTGCAAGGTAAATATAAAATACACACACACATGCACACACACATACACGCATAAAAAAACACAAGACAAGCAAACAAACAAAAATCAAAGCAATATGTTGAAAATAGTTTATGTAGAATTTGTTAAAGGTAAGAAAGAATTTGCCTTTGACAGTTCGTGGCAAGCAGAAAAATCGATC
>NW_021831995.1:47500-62869 GCF_006345805.1 Octopus sinensis
ACATACATATATATACATATATACGACAGGCTTCTTTCAGTTTCCGTCTACCAAATCCACTCACAAGGCATTGGTCGGCCCGAGGCTATAGCAGAAGACACTTGCCCAAGATGCCACGCAGTGGGACTGAACCCAGAACCATGTGGTTGGTAGGCAAGCTACTTACCACACAGCCACTCCTGCGCCTATATACATAATTATTTGTTGCTAAATCTTTGTCCTCAGTGTAACGCAGAATGCTACAATGATTGAGTTCTGCGCTCAAGGGTTAGCGAAAACAAACGAAACACAAGTATAAGTATCTAACTATATATATAATTTCTTACTCCTATTTTTAGAGCTTCCTGAAGCCGTATGTATTTTATCTTTTTCAAATATAAATTAACTTATTAGCCACAGAATGGGAAAATACAATGGATATATAAGTCTCTCACCATCACTGTGTTGCCTTGTGGCGCCAATTTGAAAAGTTAGCGCAATATATTATGAAATTTGAGTTTAATTTTGATGTATGGTCGCAATAATTTTACGTTCCGTGTATCGGTAGAGGTTTAAAGTAAGGCATTTCATCTCCCGTCCGTTCATATATATGCATATATGTATATATGTTTATATCTATCTATCTATCTATCTATCTAGCTATCTATATATTTTTGTATGTAAATATATATATATATATATATATATATATATATATATATATATATATATACTAGCATTAAAGACTCGTCGTTGCCGGGTCATAGTGCTAGTGCATGTATATATGTGTATATATATGTGTACATATTACATGTACATCTATATATATACATCTACGCATAAAATACAAAATAAAAAGTTATATCTTGATATCGCTAGTGATAACAATGCTCAAAATATATAATAGACTGGAATTGTTAGCCCGTCTCTTGTAATTTCGATCAATTGTATCTTGCCCTCCCTCTTGTATAGAAGTGTGGCTACAATCCAGCCTACCTCTAGTTCTGGGGGGAAGGGGCATTTTTAATTTTTTTCCGGCACGTCCTACGTCCCACATATAAGGGTAAAGATAAAATATTTCCATTTTGCAAGTTCGAGTCGAGTACTCACTTGCACGCTCCGTTGACTCGAACCTTGCTTCTATTGTGGCGAATTTACCGCCTCTGATTAGATACCTTTCATAATCGCACCAAGACACTTTTCGAAGGTGCTTTCCTCCATATGTTTAAATCTTCTTTTTTCTCTACATTGTATACTTTATAGACAATAGTCTTTTCTTTAATTTAATTTTTTATTATCCATCTGGACTATTCCATTTCTGCACGCTAATTTTATTTTTAATTTATTCCCATTCATGTGAAACCACTTATTCAAGTTCAAATCACTGATGCAATTTTATACCAATTGCTATTTTTACTTTTGTTATGTTACGATTATATTATACTTTAGTTTGATTTTAATTATTACTTACTACATATAATTCAATTGTTATTATTATTTTTATTGTTAAAGTGAAAGTATCTGAGATAAAATAGAGAAACGTTTTTGTTTCACTTTTAACACGTATTACTGAAATAGTGGAGAAGATATGATATTGCTATGGGCTCGCTCTAGGCAAGAAGTTGAACATTTTTTTGCCCATGAAACTACATGGACCCTAAGTAAGGCATGTGTAAAATTTGAATGAAATTGGTTGTGTAGTTCTCAAGTTTTAGGGAATCGCAGTGGAGAAGATATGATATTGCTGTGGGCTCGCCCTAGGCAAAAAGTTCAAACTTTTTTTGCCGATGACACTCCCCGGACCCTAAGTAAGGCATGTGTAAAATTTGAATGAAATTGGTTGTGTAGTTCTCAAGTTTTAGGGAAACACACAGACAAACAGACAGACAGACACACATTCTCAGTTTTATACATATAAAGATATATTTATATACATACATACATAGGAGGCGCAATGGCCCAGTGGTTAGGGCAGCGGACTCGCGGTCGGATGATCGCAGCTTCGATTTTCAGACCGGGCGTTGTGTGTTTATTGAGCGAAAACACCTAAAGCTCCACGAGGCTCCGGCAGGGGGTGGTAGCGACCCCTGTTGTACTCTTTCGCCCCAAATTTCTCTCTCTCTTTCTTCGTGTTTCTTGAGCAGCACTGCGATGGACTGGCGTTCCGTCCAGCCGGAGGGAACACATACGCCACAGAAACCGGGAAACCGGGCCCATGAGCCTGGCTAGGCTTGAAAAGGGCGAATAAATAAAATTATATATGTATTGAAGGTATTAATTTTGATAATTTTAATATTTAGTCCTATATGTACCTATTATGGATAATATCATTCAATGATGATTGAGTTGCTTGAGGGTGATTCTGTCTCTTAAACCTATCTATCTATCTATCTATCTATCTATCTACATCTCCGTAATATATATATATATATGCACACACTCACACTTGTCATCTTCGCACACCTTCTTTACCATTCCGTCTATGATATAGCTCTCCTGTTTTTAAAAACATTTTCTTCTACTCTGACCACTTCCGTCTTTTAGTATGTGACCTCGTCTGTATCACTAGCGATTTTTTCCCTCTGTCTTCCCTTCTCGGGACCTTTCCTTCTATGTTTCCGACGAAGAGCTCCGCTCGAAACGTCAAACCCTCCTTCTTCCATTAGCGTCCAATAATACTTTATTTGTTCCACGTCCTTGCGTTGTTGTCTTTTTGTTTTCTTGTTTGGATTAACTATATATATATCGGAAAGCAAAAGATGAAGACAGGTGTAGGAACAACAAGCAAGTATATTAGTTTGACGCTAGGGTAAAATGGAAAAGTCCCTTATGTTCGAGTCTACGCTCTTCGACAGAAAGGATAAGACAAAATAGAGAGAGAATGAAAAAAAAAAGAAATGTTGAGTTCAGTGGTCCGAGTGTAAATAAGAAATTTGGATATTCATATTTCTCTCTAGAATAGTATTTCAGTAAGCGAAGTTAATTAACTTGAAGTAGGAATCGAAACAATACATCTCCTAAGGTTTTATTTTGTTTTACACAGATCCCCGGTTTTATCTAAAGAATCATTAACAAGAATCGAGGAAAAGAATGTTACTTACGAATCAGAAAAACTAACCTCTTAATATCGAAAAAAACCCAACAAACAAACAAACAAAAAAACTGTAAGAGACTGAAAAATACTCCAGGAAGAAATTAGAAAAGACTCGATAAGAAAATGATATGAAACGATAGGAATCAGCAGAAAGTCGATAGCAATCGAAAAAGAATCGATACAAATCGAAAAAATGCGTTCTCTGCTGATTAATTGCGTGTAATCATTGGCACTACGGAGCCAGAAACTGTTCAATGTGTAACTTACCATTATTAGTACGTTAATTAAAGCGGTGAGCTGGCAGAGACGTTAGCACGCCGGGCGAAATGCTTAGTGGTATCTCGTCTGTCTTTACGTTCTGAGTTCAAATTCTGCCGAGGTCGACTTTACCTTTCATCCTTTCGGGGTCGATAAATTAAGTACCAGTTACGCACTGGCGTCGATGTAATCGACTTAATCCATTTGTCTGTCCTTGTGTGTCCCCTCTATGTTTAGCCCCTTGTGGGCAATAAAGAAAGTTCAATACCATTATTAGTATATTAATTAAGGCGGTAAGCTGGCAGAATCGTTAGCACGTCGGGCGAAATGCTTAGCGGTATTTTGTCTCCCGTTATGTTCTGAGTTCAAATTCCGCCGAGGTCGACTTTGCCTTTCATCCTTTCGGGGTCGATTAAATAAGTACCAGTTACGCACTGGGGTCGATGTAATCGACTTAATCCATTTGTCTGTCCTTGTTTATCTTCTGTGTGTTTAGCCACTTGTGCTTAGTAAAGAAATAGGTATTTTGTCTGCCGCTACGTTCTGAGTTCAAATTCCACCGAGGTTCACTTTGCTTTTCATCCTTTTCGGGTCGATTAAATAAGTACCAGTTATGCACTGGGGTCGATGTAATCGACTTAATCCGTTTGTCTCTTTAAGGCGGTGAGCTGGCAGAAACGTTAGCACACCGGGAGAAATGCTTAGCAGTATTTCGTGTGTCGTTACGTTCTGAGTTCAAATTCCGCCGAGGTCGACTTTGTCTTTCATCCTTTCGGGGTTGATAAATTAAGTACCAGTGAAACACTGGGTCGATGTAAGCTACTAGTCTCCTCCCCCAAAATTTCAGGCCTTGTGCCAACAGCAGAAAGGATCATTTATACATATATTTAGGCGGTGAGCTGTAAGAATCGTTAACGCAGCGCATAAAATATCGAGCGGCATTTCTTCCGGTTCAAATTCTGCCGAGTATAACTTCACCTATCATCGGGGTCAATAAAATAAGTACTAGATGAGCTCTGGGAGTGATGTAACCGACTTACCCTCTCCCTCTAAATTTTCTGCCTTTGTACCTATGGCAGAAAGAATTAGAACATTAATTTGTAGAAGGATATGTGCTTGTTGTTATGTATAAAACAGCTCGTCGTCATTAGTATTTATTGACTCGATTAGCTAGAAAAAGCAGCCAAACCGCACCCTAGTGACATTAAATAACAGATAATCTAGTCAAAGTGAAGGTGTATCTAAAATAAAACTGGTTAGTCAATGATGAAATATTCCTTGATCTCAAGGTTAGCTTGCTGTGTAATATCGTTTCTACTAAAGACACAAGGCCTGGCATTTTGGGGGAGGGGACGAGTCGATTAGATCGACCTCAGTTAGTAACTGGTATTTAATTTATTTGACTCCGTAAGGATGAAAGGCAAAGTCGATCTCGGCGGAATTTGAACTTAGAACGTAGCGAGGGGCGAAATACTGCTAAGCATTCCGACCGACGTGCTAACGATTCTGCCAGCTCACCGCCACTTTTTTAAAGGGTGAAAGATAAAGTTGACCTGGGCAGAATTTGAACTCAGAATGTAAAGAGCCAGAAGACATGCCATTAAGCATTTTACTTGACATGCTAACGTTTATGCCGGCTCGCCACTTTGGTTTGCGATTTAATATCGATAACAATAATAATAAATAAATGCACCTTTTTAAAGCCTAGCCAGGTTTCCCGGTTTCAATGGCGTATGTGTTCCCCAGCTAGATAGGACGCCAGTCCATCGCAGCGTTACTCATTTTTGCCAGCTGAGTGGACTGGAGCAATGTGAAATTAAGTGTTTTGCTCAAGAACACAATGTGTCGCCCGGTCCAGGAATCGAAACCACAATCTTACGATCATGATGCTGACACCCTAACCACTAAGCCACGCGCCTCCACATTTAATATCGATAACAACTGTTTATTTCATCGATCTAGGAATATATTCTTTTCTACTCTAGGAAAAAGGCCTGACATTTTTGGGAAGAGGGCCAGTATATCAGATCAACCCCAGTACGCAACTGGTACTTAATTTATAGAACCCCAAGGGATGAAAGGCAAAGTCGACCTTAGCGGAATTTGAACTCAGAACGTAACGGCAGACGAAATAACGCTAAGCGTTCCGCCTGGCGTGCTAACGATTCTGCCTTGATCTCGGGATGTATTGATCACAGAATGTAAAGGACAAAAAAAAAAAAACCGGGTTTACTCTCCTTGATCGAATAATTTCTGATATGCGTAGAAGGTCAACAAGTTTGAGGAGAGGGTACCAGTCGACTCCATTAATCCCATTACACGACTGGTTCTTTCATCGATCTCGAAGGGGTTAAAAGAAAGGTGGTGTCCGTAGGATTTGAACACGGAACGTTAAGATTCGGAATTATGCTCAAATTTCTAGTATACACTTTTTCGATATCAAATGAAGAAGCATCGAATGCAGCTTCAGCGTGAGTCGCACTCACAGTTTAAAATCAATAGAGCAACTCATCTAGTCGGGTGCTCTACCAGTACCTATTTCTTTACTACCCACAAGGGGCTACACACAGAGGGGACAAACAAGGACAAACAAACGGATTAAGTCGATTATATCGACCCCAGTGCGTAACTGGTACTTATTTAATCGACCCCGAAAGGATGAAAGGCAAAGTCGACCTCGGCGGAATTAGAACTCAGAACGTAAAAGCAGACGAAATACCTATTTCTTTACTATCCACAAGGGGCTAAACATAGAGGGGACAAACAAGGACAGACATAGGTATTAAGTCGATTACATCGACCCCAGTGCGTAACTGGTACTTATTTAATCGACCCCGAAAGGATGAAAGGCAAAGTCGACCTCGGCGGAATTAGAACTCAGAACGTAAAGGCAGACGAAATACCGCTAAGCATTTTGCCCGGCTAACGGTTCTGTCGTGGAGGCGCGTGGCTTAGTGGTAAGGGCGTCAGCACCATGATCGTAAGATTGTGGTTTCGATTCCTGGAGCGGGTGACGCGTTGTGTTCTTGAGCAAAACACTTCATTTCACGTTGCTCCAGTCCACTCAGGTGGCAAAAATGAGTAACGCTGCGATGGACTGGCGTCCCGTCCAGCTGGGGAACACATACGTCATAGAAACCGGGAAACCGGGCCCATGAGCCTGGCTAGGCTTTAAAAGGGCGCATTTATTTATTTTATTAACGGTTCTGCCAGCTCACCGCCTTCACAAATAATATGATAATCTTTTCTACTATAGGCACAAGGCCTGAAATTTGTGGAAAGAGGAAAGTCAATTTTATCGATCCCAGTGTTACACTGGTACTTAATCTATTGACCCCGAAAGGATAAAAGGCAAAGTCGACCTCGGCGGAATTTGAACGCAAATAGTATAACAATACAGTTCTATATTTAAGAGACGAGGAATTATTTACATCATTTACATTTGACGGATATTTGTCCTCATCTTGTTTGTTGTTAACACAACATTTTGGCTGATATACCCTCCAGCATTCATCAGGTGTCTTGGGGAAATTTCAAACCTGGGTTCTCATTCTTAAGGTATTTTTCGATGTTATTATTATTGAGTGAGAGAGCAGTGCATGCCATCAAAGTGACACTGGTGTAAAATATACGAAGCCCAGTATACCCATCATGACTACCCGTCTGATAAGGGTACACTAGGCACATGCATCACAACCATATGTGCGCGACATGGTGATTATTATCATTATTATTATTATTATTATTGTATTGGCATCCTTTCTGTCTCGGGAGACAATGGAGTTGCGCATGAAGTAGCCTAGTCCGGCTTTTATATTTCATGTCCTGATACATTTCCTGCTGTGGCTGTGTAGTCCTATCTATTGTAGTAGGCAAAAGAATGAAAAAAAAGAAGCTAATTATAATTTAACATTATTACTATTATTATTCAGGTCATTGCCCAGAATCGAACTCGGAATCTCGGGGTTTGTAGCCTGCGTTCTTAACCACTACACCATATGCCCATGTATAATAATGTTTCGTATAAGTGTAGGCTTCGTTTGTTGTTTGTGGCTAACGAAAAAGCATTGGTCCAACTGATACAAATGCTTAAATTCATTGTTTTAAATTGCCGGCTGTGTGGTAAAGAAGTTCAGTCTCACTGCATGGCACCTTGGGCTAGTGTCTACTACTATAGCCTCGGGCCGACTAAAGCGTTGTGAGTGGATTTGGTAGACGGAAACTGAAAGAAGCCCGTCGTATAGACATATATCTATATGTATATCTTTGTGTTTGTTTGACCACCCCCACTATCGCTTGACAAACGGTGTTGTTGTGTTTACGCCCCCCATTACTTAGAGGCTGGGTAAAGGAGACCGATTGAATAAGTACTATTCTTTTATTATTTTATTTGTTCCTGTCATTTGACTGCGGCCATGCTGGAGCACCACCGTTAGTCGAAAAAATCCACCCTAGAACTTATTCTTTGTAAACCTAGTACTTATTCTATAGGCCTCTTTTGCCGACCCGCTAAGTAACGGAGATGTGAACACACCAACATCGGTTGTCAAGCGATGGTAGTGGTGGTGGGACAAACAAAAAGACATACACATACACATACATATATATACGACGGGCTTCTTTCAGTTTCCGTCTACCAAATTCATTCACAAGGCTTTGGTCGGCCCGCTCGAGGCTATAGTAGAGGACACTTGCCCAAGGTGCCACGCGGTGGATCTGAACCCGGAATCATATGGCTGGTAAGCAAGCTACTTACCACACAGCCACTCTTGCGCCTAGGATAAAAAAAATATATAATTAAGCCCTCGAATCGTTTCTCCAAGGTGGTGCTCCAGCATGGGCTGCAATGAAATAACTAAAGCAAGTAAAAAAGCAAAAAATAAATAAATAAAAATAGGAAAAACAAAACATGTTACTGATTTTTATATTTATCCTAATAACCCGGATGTGTATTTCTGCTGAATAATTGTATGTATTTTCAAAAAACATAAACAAAATAAAAAAAGAAAAAAAAACAAAACAAAAAGCAAATATTTCACCGATAAAAAAATCTGGCGGAAAAAGATCAATATAAATGTCAAACTGTAGCTATCAGAAAAACAAATATCTAAAGACTATAGAATGAAATAGCTGTTGTTTTTGACATCACAGATAAAGTAGAGTATTAAAGTGAAGTATTTCAAATGTTTCATAGAAAGAAGTTCTTTGAGATTAGCAATCATCTGGTAATGTTAGTTGAATGTCTAATTGTGATTACGTTAGAAATAATTAGATATAACAGTTGTAAAAAAGACAAAGATTTGAAGAAAGAAGCAGACACAATGGCTGATAATAGAACGGTGACGAGACAGAGGGGAAGAAAGAGAGAGAGAGAGAGAAAAAAAAAAGAGAGAGAGAGAGAGAGAGAGAGAGAGAGAGAGAGAGAGAGAGAGAGAGATGAAGATAGAATGACTCTGGAAAGAGAGGTGGAGATAGAAACGTAACAAGAGAAAGATAAAAATAAATAGGGAAACAGAGAAAGATAGACAGATAGATAGATAGATAAAGAGAGAGAGAGAGACAGAAAAGGTAGGAGAGAGGGGCAAAGAAAGAGAAAGGGGAGGAGAGAGAGAGAGACAGAAAGAGAGATAAAGATGAATAGGTAACGAGGGAGAGACAAAGATGGAGAGACAGAGAAAGATAGATAGATGGATAGAGAAATAGAGACAGAAAAGGAAGAGGAGAGAGGCAAAGAAAGAGAGAGAGGGAGAGACAGACAGAAAGAGAGATAAAGATGGAGAGGTAACGAGGGAGAGACAAAGATGGAGAGACAGAGAAAGATAGATAGATGGATAGAGAAATAGAGACAGAAAAGGAAGAGTAGAGAGGCAAAGAAAGAGAGAGAGGGAGAGACAGACAGAAAGAGAGACAAAGATGGAGAGACAGAGAAAGATAGATAGATAGACAGAAAGAGAGAGAGGAGCAGGGAGATAGAAAGAGGCAAAGAAAGGGAGGGACAAGGAGAAGGAGAGAGAGGCAGGGAGAGAGAGAGGGAGGAGACACACACGCACACACACACACACACACACACACACACACATGAATGTATGGGAATAAATAGACCAATATCTTCCAGCTGTCACGAAGTATTCATATTGAAATTTTGTATAATTTTCCTCTCTATGACGTCCATCATTTTGTTTTTCTCTCCGAATTTTAGAGCAACGAAGTCTTTCTGCTGAAAGAAGCGCACAACTCATAAAGATTAGATTAGCTTCATCAAATACCATTCACTTAAGTGTAACAATATCGATCAAGCATCACACACACACACACACATACAAAACAGCTACACCGCTCTATGTCACACACACACACACACACAATAGCCACCAATACCACGACTTGGTGATCTAGCAGTGTGTAAAAACAAAATGTTGGCTCATACAAATATACAAAGCGTAAGAAGGCCGACCAAAAGGAGCTAAAAGAGGAATTGATTTTGTGTACTTTCATTTGTCGAATATGGATGAATTCCAAAATTTTACAGGTTGAACAGAGGAAAACTGGTCTCCGGAGAAAGTACAACATATCTAAATTGCAAAACGACAACGTCTGAAAAAGTTAACCACTGAATGTCAGAGTGCGTTTCTCAGTGGTTGTCTATGGTCCTCTACTCTAAGAGAGTCGTAGTATGTCGGGAAGAGTAGGTCTGTCGGTTGCAATGCATGAACCAATTACTATTAACGCGATCGGAGCTAACCTAGGATAAATACAACGATAACGACATACAGCACAACAGCAGCAACATTTACCTTCTTTACCAGTTACAACGGGCTTTCAAGAGAGCAGGCTGAAAAAGAATAATTTGTACTATTGATTCTGTTTTATAAGTTCTGTACTATAAAGAAAAGTGTGTTGAAGGTTATAAAACTGTCAGCTGTTTGATTACAAACGCTATGAGCTGTAAGTCATTGTTACTTCTGGTTGTAAAAGCTGCTGGTTTCAAAGCGACGTCTCTGTATTATTACTCCTTTGCATAGTTATGTGAACTGCGTCACCATTGCACTACTGGCTGGTTGTTGGAAATGGCTCTTGTACTACAGTCTTCTTCTTCTTCTTCTTCTCTTCTTCTTCTTCTTCTTCTGATCAGGACTCATGCTATTAGCCACAAAGAATAATATCTAATTCGAGCCTACTCTAAGCTACTAAGAATGCGTGCGGCAACTTGAAGATCCACCCACCACACGCGATTGACTGGCGGTTGCACAGGCGCGAAAGCTACGTTGTTATCCTCATTCCGTAAACGATGGCGTTTAACGGGTGGAGAGCTGACCCATCCTGGGGTACAGAGGATTCGCAATCTAGACAAGGGTCTGAAAGTTCACCACACCATAGTGGGTTTCATGGCTGCTTTGTGGCAGAAGTAGGAAAGCAAGAAAGAGTGAGAGAAAGTTTTGGTGAAAGAGTAAAGCGGGGTTCACCCCCCCCCCACCGGAGATTCGTGGAGCTTAGGTGTTTTTGCTCAATAAACACTCACAATGCCCGGTCTGGGAATTGAAACCGCGAGTCCGTTGCCCTAACCACTGGGCCATTGCGCTTACACACTGCTGTTGTTTCTCAACTAATATTACTACTGTCAAGATGATAAAAGACGACACCCATCGATCACTGATTAGTTGAGAAGATTTGACATAACTAATTCTGCTGGAAATCAAATCCGCAGTTAGACTCACTGGCACCGCGAATATGGTACACTCCATCAAGAGTAATTCTCCATATGTATTCTTTGCAAGGTATGTGCATCACATTATCTAGTCTTTACACTTTTCTATAAATCCAAGAACCTCAGTATTGCCAACAGAAGTAAATATGTCTTCAGAAAGTCTTTCAGATCTTAGAATAAAAATAACAAGTCTGAGTGCTACTTTAGTTAAGGAATATTCTGTGTTGTCGCCAGAAGTAGTGCAAGCATCAAATAACCTAGTAGAGTTTTCTCTGTGAACCGAATATGAGGTCCAGTTTTGTGTCCCGGTTGCTAAACCAATACATCTCGAAAATGCACGAACCTTATATTATCCGGCTTACCTTCCCTCATAAATCTGATACCAGGTACCAGTGGAAGAAATTACCAGTTATTGTTATATGATAGAACTCATGAAGGACTGTAATTAAAAAAAATTGGTTTGATTTGGAGGAAAGAACTGTACTGAATCATGACCTTCGGAGGTTCATTAAGCCCAGTGAGATTGACGCCGTTAACGTTTCTATGGATAACTTTCTTTATTGGCCACACAGGGCTGAACACAGAGAGGACAAATACAAATCTAGAGCTTTTCTTTTCGAAAATGAAAAAGAAAATTGAAAAAAAAGAGAAAAAAGTAAAATTCCGATCAAAAGGGATCGGAGGGAAAAAAAGGCGATCAACAGGGATCGTGTATCACAGAAGAATTTTTTAAAAAGTAAGAAGCAAGATTAGGTTTATCCGTGGGAAAGATGCAAGTTGATGATTACGGAAAAAAGGGGAAAAAAGGCGTGAGAAAGAGAGATAAGTCCACTGATAAGGGTGTATGAGTAGAGGGACACGAACTGAGTCAGCTTCGAGGAAAGAGACCATTATAGTGCTGTGGCAAAGACTGGGTGAAGAGACAACACTATGCAAGGGAACTATTGAAAGTATAAATTGAAGACTCATAAAAGTGCATTACAATGCAGACAAATCATCTCTTGTAAAAAGACATCTTTAATTAAGTTACTGTTTTTATGGAGATTAAATTCAGTGTATTCTTTTCTTCTGTGATTAAATCGGATAAAGAACAACTATTCACTGTTCTGTTACTATTTGATAAGACTAAGTGGACGAATACAAAATTGTGTGCTGTGAGCAAGAACTCGACAAAACATTTTGTAGTGTATTTGATCCCATCATTCATGTAATCTTGTGATGTTTTTGTGCCGATTTGTATATGTGTCTCCTTTTGTCACCCTCCTTAGCTAAGTCAAAACTTACGCTGTCTCCAGCAGCAATTACATTGCTGAAATAATGGAAAAAACGCATCTCTTCTGTCTAAATTCAATTATCAGATCAAAGTTTAAGATGGAGAGAAAGCGAGAAAAGGCAAGAAAGAGAGTAACAGAGAAAGGCTGAGCCGTTCGTTGATATACAAGTTTGTTTGCATTCATTCGAGCCCATGGTCGCTCAACCAGATAGAATATTCATCCACATATTCTTCTCAAGCAGACAAATACGTATGTCTATATGTATGCGACTTAGAAATTGCTATAGATACAAACGGGGAGAAATACTTTTCCTACTCCTCATACCCGAAAGAACATCAATCTTTTGTAATCACATTAGTTTTCTTTCGAGATTCAGATCACCGGCTTAACCTACTACACTGACAAGTGAAATTATTTGTCTTGCTCAAGTAAACAAGCCCACGACTGTAGCATGACGCGAACCCACAGATTCGCGATCAATGACGCACTATACTTGATCTTTTCATTTCATTTTGCTCATGAATTTCTGTCCGAATTGAAACGTGATTTAATGGGATTATACAAGCTTCGTTAATCTTCTTTATTCAATCTACGAAAGAAAGGAAGTCTTTGATAAATCGCTGCTAGAGGGCAGTAATGGTTTAAACCGATGAAATTAGAATATCTAGCATTACGAATTCTGCATTTTCAAGCTCATACATTCAGTTATCATTACAATACTGTAATAAGATTTCTTACATAGGGATGGCGAATCGGCTTGAAAAGAGATGAGCTGGCAGAAACTTTAGAACGCAGGGCGAAATGCTTAGCGGTATTTCGTCTGCCGCCACGTTCTGAGTTCAAATTCCGCCGAGGTCGACTTTGCCTTTCATCCTTTCGAGGTCGATAAATTAAGTACCAGTAACGCACTGGGGTCGATGTAATCGACTTAATACCTATGTCTGTCCTTGTTTGTCCCCTCTGTGTTTAGCCCCTTGTGGGTAATAAAGAAATAGGTATTTCGTCTGTCTTTATGTTCTGAGTTCAAATTCCGCCGAGGTCGACTTTGCCTTTCATCCTTTCGGGGTCGATAAATTAAGTACTAGTTGCGTACTGGGGTCGATCCAATCGACTGGCTCCTTCCTCCAAAATTCCGGTCCTTGTGCCTAGAGTAGAAAAGAATCAGATCAAAAAGGGGAGAGAAACCCGAGAAGTTATGCTCATGCCCCTATTGTGCAAACATATAATGAAAAGTATCTAAGCAGTGATCAATCCATCATTTTCTAAGGTTACTCTATAATATATCAAAGTCTATGTAATTCAGGATATCTATGACTCTTTTGATTTTTATGAGACCGATGTGATGTGAAGAAGATTCGTCAACTATTTCTAGCAAGATGAGCAGATAATTTCTGAATGGATTTAAAGATGGAAATAACGATATAATATTCATAATCAACCCTTAAGTTCCCTCAACTGATGCAGCCAGTCATTGGGGTGCGGCTCCAGACACTTTTGCAGTCAGTCGTCATCGTTGGTTGCTGTTTATTGCCATGCGTAACAGAATCGCAGTGTGGTAACTGGTACTTAATTTATCGATCCCGAAAGGATGAAAGGCAAAGTCGACTTCGGCGGAATTTGAACTCAGAACGTAGCGGCAGACGAAATACCTATTTCTTTATTACCCACAAGGGGCTAAACACAGAGGGGACAAATAAGGACAGACATATGTATTAAAGTCGATTACATCGACTCCAGTGAGTAACTGGTACTTAATTTATCGACCCCCGAAAGGATGAAAGGCAAAGTCGACCTCGGCGGAATTTGAACTCAGAACGTAGCGGCAGACGAAATACCGCTAAGCATTTAACCCAGCATGCTCATGTTTCTACCAGCTCGCCGCCTTAGGGACATCCTTTCTACCTCTGAGTGAGCCGGAGCAACGTGAAATAAAGTGTCTTGCTCATGAACACAACACACAACCTGGTCCAGGAAACGAAATCACTACCTCAAGATTGTGAATCCGACGTTCTAATCACCGAGCCACGCGCCTTCATATATTGTATTGTAGTGAGATCAACTCTCCCTTTAGTCTGTTTCACTTTCCATCCTTGTCAGTGACATTACACACACACACACACGTATGATGATGAATATCTATCTATCTATCTATCTATCTATCTATCTATCTATCTATCTATCTATCTATTCTATCTATCTATCTATCTACCTACTATCTATCTATCTACTATCTATCTATCTATCTTCATCTATCTATCTATCTACTATCTATCTATCTATCTACATCTATCTATCTACTACCTATCTATCTATCTATCTATCTATCTATCTATCTTCTATCCTATCTATCTATCTATCTATCTATCTATCTACTATCTACCTACCTATCTATCTATCTATCTATCTATCTATCTATCTATCTATCTATCTATCTATCTTCTATCCTATCTATCTATCTATCTATCTATCTACTACCTATCTATCTATCTATCTATCTATCTATCTATCTATCTATCTATCTACCTACCTATCTATCTATCTATCTATCTATCATTCTATCTATCTATCTATCTATCTATCTATCTATCTATCTATCTATCTATCTATCTATCTATCTATCTATCTATCTATCTATCTATCTATCTGTGATACACGATCCCTATTGATCGTTTTTTTATCCTCTCCCCCTTTTTTCTTCTTTTTTTCATTTTTCTTTTCTTTTTTCCTTTTTTCTTTTTTTTCTTTTCTCTATTTTCTTTTTTTCTTTTTTCTTTTCCTTTTTTCTTTCTTTTTGTTCTTTTTTCCCTTTTACGATCCCTTTTGATCGAAAACCTACGCCACCTTTTTTTGTTTTTTTTTCTTCCCCAAAAGAAAAGGTCTACCTTGTAACTTGTCCCATCTGTGTGCAGCCCTGTGTGGCCAATAAAGAAACTTATCTATCTATCATCTATCTATCTATCTATCTATCTATCTATCTATCTATCTATCTATCTATCTATCTATCTATCTATCTATCTATCTATCTATCTATCTCTGTCTGTCTATCTATTCTCTAGGCA
>NW_021831996.1:0-17500 GCF_006345805.1 Octopus sinensis
GTATGTATGTATGTATGTATGTATGTATGGGTATTATGTATGTATGTATGTATGTATGTATGTTGTGTGATGTATGTATATGTGTATGTATGTATGTATGTATGTATGTATTTAGATTAGAAACTGGCTCTTTCTCTATTGGCAAGAAATCTTGAGATAAAACTGAATAATTACGAGGCTGAGTCAAAAAGTAATGCCATTTTGTTTAGGACAGTTGTTATAATTACCAACACAGGAACATGTATCATAGATCAAAATGAAGCTGGTCCTTTGTAGATCACATCCCTACTTCTCAACATAGTCATCGTTTCTCTCAATAGCAATGTTCCACCTTCGAATGAGAGCATGTATCCCTGCCCCGAAAAATTCTATTGACTGTTCTTTGAACCACTTCTTCACCACCTCCACACTCACCAGAATTAGCGTCTTCAGGTTATCATCTCTTCACCTCCACGAAAGGGGGTCTGAGAAGCAAACATTATTCCAGTGACGAGGAAGTGAAAGCTGTAGTGAAGATGTATGTATGTATGTATGTAGGTAGGTAGGTAGGTATGTAGGTATGTATGTATGTTATGTATATAACATACATACATACATACATACATCTCGATTCCCCCTCCACATCCTTCCCCTTGTCTTTCTTCCACTTCCTCTCCTCGTCAACCTTTTTCTTTTTCGTTCTCTACCATAGAAAATGGGAAGATGTAGTTGAACAAAAAACACACAATAAAGATCACTGCGGCACAACTGTAACCCAAACTCAATAGTAAAGGCTGGATACGCTGATGTGTAACTGGAGAGACGGGTACAAATGGTCAATTGAAGGGGAAACAAGTGTGAGCATGAGAAAGAAAGAAAGAAAGAAAGAAAGAAAGAAAGAAAGAAAGAAAGAAAGAAAGAAAGAAAGAAAGAAAGAAAGAACCGACTGCAGTACTTGGTTGGTATTTTATTCAGCAACCCCCCAAAAGGGAGAAAGCTACATCGATCTAGGCGGGATCTGAACCAAGAATTCAGAGAGCAGGACGACTATCGCAGGGCATTCCATCGACGCTCAAATGACTCTCTGCTAATGTTAACAGATTGTTGAACATTTGTAGAGGCTCCCTCGTTGGCCAATGGTTATATAAGTGTATAATGATTGATGACTGGTAATGTATGTAGGATGTATGATGTATGTATGTATATAATGTATGTATGTATGTATGTATGTATGTATGTATGTATGTATGTATGTATGTATGTATGTATGTATGTATGTAGCAATCTATCTATGTGTGCGAGCGTTGTGTATGTTTGTACGTCTGCATGCGTGTGCGCGTGCGTTGTGTGTATGTGCACGAGTATTTGAGTAAAATATTAAGCCGATTATTGATAATCTAAGTTACGTTTGCACCAGAACAGTCAGGCTCTAGCAAAGACAGAAGAGGCATTCAACCCACGAAACAATAACAACAAAAGTAACGACAAAATAATGTAAAGACGGCAGTGAACATTGAAAAGAGAGAGAAAATAACGTTTCAAACGTATAGCAATGGTTGTTATATGTCTCAGTGAGAATGTTTGCAATAGGTTCCAGTGTATCTAGAATGTTTTCTATATGTCCCAATCTATCTAGAATGTTTGCTATATGTCACGGTGTATTTCGGATGACATATGTTCCAGTAAATCTAGAATGTTTGATATATATCCTGGTGTGTTTGGAATGTCTGATACAAATCTCAGTGTATCTAGAGTGTTTGATAAATAACCCATCATTGAATGTCCAAAATATATATCCTTGCGTGTAAAGGTGCTTTATATTATTAATCTCAACGACTAAGCTAGCAGAACCCGTATTTCTTCCGGTCTTTTACGTTTCAAATCCCAGTTATCAACTTTGTCTTTCATTCTAACGGGGTCGCTAATATAAAGTACCAGTCAAGTACCGATGCTACTGGCTAATCTCTTCCCTTCAAAACTGATGGCCTTCTGCAAATTTTAAATGCACTTCAGTTTTCTCGCTCCATTCTTGAACAATTTGCTCATGCTCCATCATTACTTTTCACTTTATTGTTTGCAGATGTGGGTTTTAGTGTAGGGAGACTTCATCCTTTAGAGGCGGGCTTTCAGTCATTCTTTCTCCCTTTCCTTCGGTCGGTTTAGGATGATAGAATCTTACTTGGCTTCGCCTTTCTTTGTGATATTTAAATCACCGCAGAACATCGTAATTTTCCGGATAACCTGCTTCGACGGGATAACACGAAATACCCTGGTATGCCTAGAATATCAGATATCCCTGTAAGACTAGAACCACCTGTTGAAAGTTCGACCGCTTGGTCATGGAAGGTTTGGGAACAACCCATAAAGCTGATGATGCATACTTCAATTGGATTTTAGAAGGTAAATTTAGGAGTGTAAATTTGTAATGCAAATTTCTCATGCAAACAAACACCAGGTTTGCACGCGAAATAGGACGCAGAACAGAAGCAGCAGTAGTACCAGTAAAAGCAACAGCAGCAGCAGTAGTAGTAGTAGTAGTAGTAGTTGCTTAATCACTGGCCAGCCCCGATTGAGCCTCTTAAAAAAAAAGACATTCCATCTATGGCCATCCATCCCAGGAATGCTACAGGAGCACATTATCGATGTATCTTTCTCGTTTGAAAGCCATAGGGTGTGGACTGAAGACGATTTAGCTGCTGTTTCTAGAAGGCCGTGTGACCACCTACACTCCCTCTTTGATAAGTAGTAGTAGTAGTAGTAGCAGCAGCAGCAGCAATAGTGGCAGTGGAAGCAGCAACAAAAACAGTAGCAGTAAAGAAGTGGTGTGTCAAAGTAGCTCTACTTACTTGCACCAAATGCTAGAAATGGCAGCTAAATTTCGCACATATCACACGCAACAGCCATTAAATAAAATAAAACATGAAACTTTCGCCAATGTGGTTCAAAATATATCAATATACAGGATGGTCACAGTCGGAACACTTTTGATCACATATATGTACTAACAAGAATCCCCTGGGGAGCTAAACAATACCAGTAACAACATTACTGTTGATCAAAGGCACTCCTGCGGTCATCATCCCACTATCATTTCTTGACAAAACGGCTGAAGCAATGTGTGTCCAGGACTAATATTATCCAACGTGTCGTTCCTTTTTCTTAGGATGGGAAGCACATGATTTGAGGAAGAACTGGCTGGTATTTCTAATACAACCAGCGACCAGTCAGCGGTCGGTTAGATACTATTAAGCATTAAAGTTGTGTGATATTAATGTTGAAGATAAGGCGGCGAACTGGCAGAATCGTTAGCATGCCGGGAAAAAATGCTTAGCGGCATTTCGTCCGTCATTACTTTCTGAGTTCAAATTCCTCTGGGGTCGACTTTGCCTTTCATCGATGAATTAAATACTAGTGAAACACCGAGGTCGATGTAATCGACTATCCTCGCCCCAAAATTGCAGGCCTTGCGCATATAGTAGAAAGGATATTAATGGTGGAGATGTCTAGCCCTAGGTCAGTGTCGATCAAACATCCTATAAATCAAAGACGTTCGTGCACTGACGAATTTCTTCTTTTAGGCGGTGTATCAAGCAACGTGAACCTAGAACTAATATTATTTACAACATAAGGCGGCGAGCTGGCAGAAACGTTAGCACGCCGGGCGAAATGCGTAGCCGTATTTCGTCTGCCGTTACGTTCTGAGTTCAAATTCCGCCGAGGTCGACTTTGCCTTTCATCCTTTCGGGGTCGATAAATTAAGTACCAATTACGCACTGGGATCGATATAATCGACTTAATCCGTTTGTCTGTCCTTGTTTGTCCTCTCTGTGTTTAGCCCCTTGTGGGTAGTAAAGAAATAGGCATTTCGTCTGCCGTTACGTTCTGAGTTCAAATTCCGCCGAGGTCGACTTTGCCTTTCATCCTTTCGGGGTCGATAAATTAAGTACCAGCTGAATACTGAGGTCGATGTAATCGACTGGACCCCCTCCCCTTAATTTCGGGCCTTGTGCTTTGATTAGAAAAGAATATAATTTACAACATATCCTTCCTTTTGTCATGATGATAGTATGCGATTTGAGAGTAATCTGGCTGATATTTCCAGCAAAACCAACGACCGGGAAAAAGCTGGTCAGCGTTAATGACGCAGACTTGATCAAATGCATGTCCCATTTCTTTTTGCTTTATTTGATTTATATATATTTTCTTTCAACGAAACTATATACTGTAATTTCAAGAGAGATTTGACTGCTATTTCTAGCGGATCGCGTGGAAACATAGTTGTGACCCCTCATTGGTTCATTTCTAGGTGAGCCGTCATTATGCATATCCTGTTGCACCCAGCCTGCTGATGGAGCGGACATATTTCTTTCTTTCTTACCTTCTTTTCTTTTCCTTTTTTCGCTTTTTTTTTAAACTTTTAAACAACTGCTCAATTCTTTTGTTTACAGCTGACTATGTTTACAGCAGCAGATATACTTACAGATGTATGTGTGCGCGTGTGTGTGTGTATTATACACGCACAAATACATATGCTAACAACTACATATGTGTGTATATATATATATATATATAATTTTATTTTTATCTAGTTTCAGCTCACGAGCTGTGGCCATGCTGGGGCACCGCCATTAATGGAATGCTTACAGCACCAAGGTTTCCCAAGCGGTCACCCATCTAAGTACTAACTAGGCTCGATGTTGCTTAACTTCGGTGATCGGACGAGAACCGGTGCTTTCAATGTGATATGGCCATATATATATATATATATATTATATATATATATATATTATATATATATATATATATATATATTATATATATATATATATATATATATTATATATATATATATATATATAATATATATATATATATATAGATATATATATATATATATAATATATATATATAATATATATATATATATATATATATGTATACAGTAATACCTCACTTTACGAAGACCCACTTTACGAGACTCTAGGTTCACGAGTTTTACTTTTCAAGCACAAGGTCCAATTTTGAACGAAGTACAAAAGTTTCTCCGACCTTAACAAATGCTTCTGCGTGTTACTGAAAATTTACAGAGAGCGAAAAAAATAAAGCTTTTTCTAAGCAAACAAGTCTAGAATATTTTTAAAAAGAAATCTACAAATCTGTCTACGAGTGCTTGTGAATCGGTGATCGAGTTTATATGTGATGGTGTGCGCGAGTCTGGTGAGAGTGAAAACGATAATGATAATAATATCTTTTATTATAATTAACCATGACATTCTTTTCACTTCATATAAAATATTCTTCACATTCTACTGTTGTTTTATTGCTATTTATTTAGGAGTATTATAAATTTTATAGGTAAGATATTTTTCTGGGAACGAATTACGATTTATAACATTGCTACTATGGGAAATTATAGCTCTGCTTTACGAGCTTTTACTTTACTTGCAGTCTCCGGGGACAAATTAACTCGTATACCGAGGCATCGAGGTATTACTGTATATACATTTATATATATATATATATATATATATGTATGTATGTATGTATGTATATATATATATATATGTATGTATGTATACGTATATATATATATGTATGTATTTGTGTGTTTGTGTTTGTCCCCCCACCATCACTTGACAACCGTTGTTGGAGCGTTTTTACGTACCCCTAACTTACCGGTTCGGTAAAAGAGACCGACAGAATAAGTACTAGGCTTACAAAGAATAAGTCATGAGATCGATTTGTTCGACTAAAGGCGATGCTCCTGCATGGCCGCAGTCAAAATGACTGAAACACGTATATATAAGCAGACACACGTGCATGGGCACACACACAAATGCTCCCACATAGACACACACTCACGTCAGTGTGCATATGTATATATATCTTTCATTATTCAGAAGGTCCCCTGCTTTCGGCCAAGTCCCCTCGAATCCCTGTTGCTCATATTACCATATGTTTCTCACAGAAGATAAACGAAAAGGAAAAGAGAAGAAAAGAGGCGATAAAGAGACGAGGTAAAAGGATGAAGGTCAGCAAAAGAAAGAAGAAGCAGAAGAAGGAAAAGGAGGAAGAGATTTAGTGGAAAGCTGCTTAGCTAAGCGCATATAGATTGCAGTATCGGTTAAAATGGGAGGCAAGCAGACGACAGTGTCACATGCAAAGGAATTTGTCCAATCAGCTTAATTTGGACCAGATATTGGAGGAGTAAGAGGTGGGGAATTGTGGTAGTAGGAGGGGTGCTGAAAAGAAAGTGGCGAGATGTAGAGTTGAGCGGTGAGTGGGAGCAAGGAGAGGGGAATGATTGAGAGTGAGACAGCACACACACACACACACGTAGAGATAGATAGATAGATAGATAGATAGATAGATAGATAGATAGATAGATAGATAGACAGACAGACAGACAGATAGACAGATAGATAGATAGATAGATAGATAGATAGATAGATAGATAGATAGAAGACAGACAGACAGACAGACAGACAGACAGGCAGACAGACAGATATACATACAGATAGATAGATAGATAGATAGATAGATAGATAGATAATACACACGCATACATACACACACACACACATTTAAAAATACATGTTTACAATAACCGTCCAGAGTTAGCCGTCGTATGTGCCCCAACGTATGTGCCCACATATGTGCCACAACGAATTTTATAACTTCCAGAAAAATTGATATTTTTTATTTAAAGTTTTTTTACAAATATGCTTCAGGTGTCGTAGATTCTAATTCTATCGGAATTTGTTGTGAAATAAATTGTGATATGTGTCAGTACGTATTTGTACTCTGCAGCTAATTTTTACTTCCATGTTAAATTCCGATATATTCGCGATCTACACTAAAAGGTATTTGTCGAAATTTTCATTTAAAAATAACCACTTTTTCGATAGTTATGAGGAAACAAATCCGACTCGTATACATTTTCTGAAACCCCTTCTCTCACTCCCAGATGTTTCGCATTGTGCAGATTTTGATAATATGAGAATTTGTTGTGAAAATACTTTTACAAGGGTAATGAGAGGAGTTTCGGAAAATCACACGAGTCCCTATCATTTTTTTTATTTTATTTTCACAACTACCAGAAAAATGGGCATTTTTTCATAAAATTTACTGCAAATACCTCTCAGAGTAGATTACAGTTGTATCAGAATTTAATAAAAACAAAAAAAGAATTGGTGGGACATACTGATGCGCATAACATATATCTACAGAGCAAAACTTGTTTCAGTGTATGTCTGCTAGCTCAACATTTTTCTTTTCACATAAAATTTCTCTATATTTACACGCTCTGAAAAGCATTTATAATAATAATAATAATAAAATTTCAGTTAAAAGGACACATTTTCCCGAAGCGTATTCGTAAAAAACAATTTCATTACAAATGTTTTCTTTTTCTGGAAGTTATGAGAAAACAAAATTGGTGGGACACATTCATTGCTTTAACATAAGTGATACTAAGATTACATTGTTATAAGGCGGCGAAATTCGTAGCTGTATTTCGTCTGCCGTTACGTTCTGAGTTCAAATTCCGCCGAGGTCGACTTCGCTTTTCATCCTTTCGGGGGTCGATAAATTAAGTACCGGTTACGCACTGGGGTCGATGTAATCGACTTAATCCGTTTGTCCCCTCTGTGTTTAGCCCCTTGTGGGTAATAAAGAAACAGATACTAAGATTACACTCCAGCTTGCTTCTCATCACTTTCATCTTGTCTGCATCGATATATAATTAATTACATAACTGTCTATATATAAACAAGGAATATGTTTCTTTCGTTCAGTTTGTATCACAAGGGTGACAATAATGTGAAAGAGACGGCCTCAATTTTTACTCTTTTACTCTTTTACTTGTTTCAGTCATTTGACTGCGGCCATGCTGGAGCACCGCCTTTAGTCGAGCAAATCGACCCCGGGACTTATACTTTGTAAGCCCAGTACTTATTCTATTGGTCTCTTTTGCTGAACCGCTAAATGACGGGGACATAAACACACCAGCATCGGTTGTCAAGCAATGCTAAGGGGACAAACACACACACATACACATATATACATATATACGACAGGCTTCTTTCAGTTTCCGTCTACCAAATCCACTCACAAGGCATTGGTCGGCCCGGGGCTATAGCAGAAGACACTTGCCCAAGATACCACACCGTGGGACTGAACCTGGAATCATGTGGTTGGTTAGCAAGCTACTTACCACACAGCCACTCCTGCGCCTATTGTTCACTACAAATAAATGTAAATAAGATAACGGTATTTATGATGTTGCGTTTAGTAACAAATATTAACTGTATTAAAAATGCATCGTTGTGCGGTGTGTGTGTGTGTGTGTGTGTGTGTGTGTGAGTGTGTGTGTGTGTGTGTGTGTGTGTGTGTGTGTGTGTGTGTTTGTGTGTTTGTGTCTGAGTGAGTGAGTGTGCGTGTGTGTGAGAGTATTAAAATTCATTGGCAGTATTTAGGTAGTAAATTTTCATGCCCGTTCTTTTTTTCATAATTGCATTCATTTCATCTTATTGCTGTACTTTTCGCTTTCCATTATTGTTCGAGCTTCATTCATGTTGCATGTGTTGCTGCTCCGAAATGCACCATAAATATCCGTTTATATTTAAATCTGACGATTATACGGACCAATCCAAACGGTCTACTTCACTTTTATGCTCTTCTTACCAAAGTTAAATAACATGCGTATTGGCGTATTATCATCCTGGAAGATTGTGCTAGGATGAACTTGATCAGTCAAAATACTCAGATAATTTTTGGCGTTACTTCTGCTATTTAGAACAACCAGAGAACATAGAGTATTCCATAATATGGCTGCCTGAATCATAACAGAGCCATGATTCATCAGAGAAGATAACACTGTTCTGATAGTCTAGACACCAATTTTTTCTCTTATCAATGCTGATGGGGGGAAAGAGAGGTTAAGTAATTACAGCCCTGTCGTGTTATCCAGATTTGTAGAGTTTCCGATGAACAGTTTTCGTTGACACAGGGACGGCAAGGTGGTAGCTCAAATCTACTGTCATAGTTCGACGGCTTTTAGACGTTTTACAATTCTGCAATCCTTCTCTGTGAGCATGTCTTCCGACCAGAATCATAGTTTCCTGAGCTGGTTTTACTTGGCTTTGTAATACCAAACTGATTCTTGAGACTATAACTCTTGAAACATTAAACAATTCAGCAGCGTTTGTGGCCGAAGCTCCAACCAGCTGCTCTCCAACAATCTGACCCTTTCGAAAATCAGATAGGCAACACGCTTTAACTCATCTAAGGCGCAGGAGTGACTGTGTGATAAGAAGTTTGCTTCCCAACTACATTGTTCCGGTTTCAGTCCCTGTGCGTGGCACCATGGATAAGAGTCTTCTACCATAATCTTTCCCGCCAATCAAACTTTGAGGGTTGATTTCGTAGACGGAAACTGAAAGATACCTTTCAATTATACACACACACGCACATACACAAAACGAGGAGTGGTTGCGTGGTAAGAAGCTTGTTTTCCAACAACATGGTTCCGGTTCAGTCCTACTGCGTGCACCTTGAACTAGTGTCTTCAACAATAGCCTCGACCGACCAAAGTCTTGTGAGTGGATTTGGCAAGTGGAAACTGAAAGAAGCCTGTCGGATAAATATACGTGTGTGTGCGTGTGCGTGTGTGTGTGTGTGTTGTGTGTGTGTGTGCGTGTGTTGTGTTGTGTCTGTGTTTGCCTCCCACCACCGCTCGACAACCGGAGTTGGTGTACTTACGTTCCCGTAACTTAGTGGTTCAGCCAAGGGACCGATAGAATAAGTACTAGGCTTGAAAACAATAAGTCCTGGAGTCGATTTGTTCGACTAAAACCATTCATTATTCCTTTTCCTTATTTTAGCGAAAAAATAAAATATACACCTATCACCAGCCCAACAATAAGGAAAAGGAATAATAGAAATAGGAAGGTCATCTGGTTTACGCCCCCTTACTCACCCGAGGTGGCCTTCAATATAGGTAAATATTTCCTAGCACTGATAGATAGACATTTTCCAGTTAACCATGCTTATAGGAAACTCTTCAATAGGCACAATTAAAAATTAGTTTTAGTTCAACTACCAATTTTAAAAACATAATCAATCATAACATACAAAAACACAAGAAGAAAACAGCTGTTCATGCAGGAATAAAGAAT
The DNA here is from genome assembly GCF_006345805.1 of Octopus sinensis. NCBI lineage: Eukaryota > Metazoa > Mollusca > Cephalopoda > Octopoda > Octopodidae > Octopus > Octopus sinensis. The sequence continues at coordinate 10,158 of NW_021831996.1, forward strand.
TGTGCCCGCTAAATGGAGCTTGCATGTCCAAGACCATCATATATGAAGCTACCGTAAACTCTATAACCACTAAAGACACCGTTTCGACGAAGAAATACGTGGGCCTGACAGAGGGTAATTTCAAGGTTAGGTTCAATAACCACACTTTGAGCTTTAGGCACTGGAACAAAAGAAAAGCGACACAATTATCCAATCATATTTGGTCTTTAAGAGATAAAGGTGTCGATTATAACATACAATGGAAGATTTTGGCCAGATGTAAGCCCTATACTAACGGCAGCGGAAGGTGCGGTTTATGCGACATGGAGAGATGGCTTATCTGGAAAAGCAGCTTAGACCCTACCACATGTCTAAATACAAGGACAGAGCTTTTCGGATCATGCCCACATGTGACTAAATTTCTGTTACGTTTTTGGTCCCCTAAAGAAAACGGATAGAACATGCTTTCTGTGTTATGTCCCAAGAAGATTTTATATATTTTTATATATTTTTATATATTTTTATGTATTTTTATATATTTTTATGACGAAAAATGCGAGCGATGTATAAGTACGCAGGCAAAAGCAGAGTTATAACAGAGTAATTTCCCTTCATTTTTAACGGTATTTTTTCATAACGTTTTCAAATAGCCAGATAACCGAAGAGATGGTGTTGTGGATTTCCACTTCGGCATCTGAAACTCAGAGTTTTATCTTGACTACCGAGTAATGTAACATATTGTATAGTTATATATATATATATAATATATATATATATATATATATATATAATATATATATAATATATATATATATATATTATATATATATATATATATATATATATATATATATATATATGTATGTATGTATGTATGTATGTAGTATGTATGTATGTATGTATGTATGTATACATGCTAGAAAAATTATGAATTTTTCATATTGCCAATAGAAAAAACAAAATAGTTAAATAAATAAAACGGTGTTTCCATTGTTTTGTCCAATCCCTGTATCTGTGCGTATGTATATGTATACATATGTGTCGATGTGTGTGTGTGTGTGTGTGTGTGAGTGTAATTTTTGTGTCTATTTGCTTGTGTGTGTATCTGCATAGACACACACACACAATCAATCAGATATAAACACAAATTATCTTTATTAACATAACAACTATGTATATGAAGTTAAATGGTACAATACATTACGACTCTATAGATAAATGTTGAACAAAATAGGCGCAGGAGTGGCTGTGTGGTAAGTAGCTTGCTTACCAACCACATGGTTCCGGGTTCAGTCCCATTGCGTGGCATCTTGAGCAAGTGTCTTCTACTATAGCCACGGGCTAACCAATGCTTTGTGAGTGGATTTGGTAGACGGAAACTGAAAGAAGCCCGTCGTATATATGTATGTATATATATATATGTGTGTGTGTGTGTATGTTTGTGTGTCTGTGTTTGTCCCCCTAGCATTGCTTGACAACCGATGCTGGTGTGTTTACGTCCCCGTTACTTAGCGGTTCGGCAAACGAGACCGATAGAATAAGTACTGGGCTTACAAAGAATAAGTCCCGGGGTCGATTTGCTCGACTAAAGGCGGTGCTCCTGCATGGCCGCAGTCGAATGACTGAAACAAGTAAAAGAGTAAAAGAGTAAAATGAGATTACGTAATATTTCCTGTGTTTTCTTTGTCAGGGGCGGAGCGGGGCACTCGCTGAATATTTCAATGAGTTTGTTGTTCGTTGGTTTTGTCCTCTTTCATCTTTTACTCGTTCCACTCATTGGACTACGTCATCCAGGAACATCGCTTTGAAGGGTTTACGCAAACAAACGTACACCACAACTTACTTTTAAGTCTGGTGGTATTTATTCTCGGAATTTTTCGCCGACTCACAAAGTTAGGGGTGTAAACAAACCAACATCGGTTGTCAGGCGTTGGTGGGAGACAAAGACAAAGACACACATAAATAGATACATACATACCTGTATGTATGTGTGTGTAAACATGGATGTATATATAGATAGATACATACATACTAGTGGCGACACCGGCTTAGCCCGAGTATAAATTTAGTAAAATGAATGTGTAATTTCTACGAACACTGACTTCAAGTCTGTGATTGCAGCCAATAAATCGGGCTCCTTTTACTGAGCCTGGATGCAATTCATTCATTTTTGTTAAGGCGACAGTTAGATCGCTGATGTTTGTTGTTCACTCCGCTGTGGTTATTTGATTGCTCTTATTCTATGTGCGTGTGTAAAGATCAGTTGTGTTTTTGCAGGGTTACTTTATTTTTACCCATAACTTAGAAATGGAAAAAGATATAGTGCTAGATATAAAAAAATAATAAGCTAGAAATTTGGGGCTAGAAATAAAGTAGAAAAACGTGAAACTCTTCGAGGAGGCATGTGTCCTATGCGAAACCTGAGATGAGCCCGAGTGACGCTGCTGACCTGGAGTTGCCTCTGATACATACATAAAAACATACAAACATACATACATGTATTTATGCATATGTATACATGTGTATGTGTATATATATATATATATCACCGTGATCACCGTGACTGACCAGGCTATCAGATGTTGCTACACACCGCTGGTCACAATGCGCTTCGCATTGTTTTAGCCTTTAAATGACGCCACCCCGCTGGCTAAGCGAGCAAGCCCACAGAAGAATGAGTGAGAGAAAGTTGTGGCGAAAGAGTACAGCAGGGATCGCCACCAACCCCTGCCGGAGCCTCATGGAGCTTCAGGTGTTTTCGCTCAATAAACACTCACAACGCCCCGGTCTGGGAATGGAAACCGCGAGTCCGCTACCCTAAGAACTGGGCCATTGTGCCCCCCCACACATATATATATATATATATATATATGCGCGCGTGCGACAGTTTTCTCTTAGTTTCCATCTCCCAAGTCTACTCACAAGACTTTCGTCAGTCCAGGACTATAATAGAAGTCATTTACTCAAAGTAATGTGCTGGTCAACGTGGTTGAGAAGCAAACATGAATGATATAAAAAGAGAGGCAGAAACAGACTTTTGGCGGTGCATGACCTTCGCCGGAGTGTACACAGAATGGTGTATTGAAGTAAATGGTCATCAGAAGCGAATCAAAAGTGAATAAACTGAATACGCTGTTTAGTAGAGACAAGACATGGATGAGGAAGATAATGCTGTGAATGATAGATGTAGGAATTAGGAGTGGGGTTTAAGGATGAAGGTCCAGCACGTTGCTTCAGTCTTTTCTCTCAAAAGATCTGCGTAAAAAGAGATCAGGTGTTCCTGTTACCCGTTCACTTACTTCTCTGACCAAGCTGTAAGTACTACATATTGGAAGGGTTTACTGTAACCAAACACTTAACTGTGTAAAACCCAGTCGACCTAGCTGTAAATAGACACCGGTGTAATATTGTCCATTGTACAGTAGCTATAGCCAAAACAGCTGCCAATAACTATGCTTACGTAACAATGAGTAGTTCCTTTTCAGTAGTATAGTTGTCTCTATTGTATTCATGGTCAAGGCATTTAGCACTCAACAGTCCAGCATTGAGGAATTAACAACTGCCGAGACTTTGATACGTATTCCGTTAGATGTTGTGGGTGTAGAGTGGTTCAGAATTTCGCTTCGCAATGACGAGGCCCTACGTTCGATCCCAGCACATAGCATCTTGGGCAAATATCATTTTCTATAGCCCTGAGTGAAATTGGATAGATGGAAACTGTATAGAAACGAGTCGGGAGGATTGTACCTGTAAATTAAATGTATAATTATGTCGTACACCGTGTTGCTCAAATTCGGACTGAGTATTACATTAAGGGAACCCGTATCTTTGGAATGCTCAGATTTAAATTTAGGTGCAAGTAATTCAGGTGATCGAACAGCGAATAACAAAGATCCACCAGAATGTTAGACGTTATTAGACGTTATAAGTAGAAATTTTGTAAGAGAAAAGTCAAGCGTGTACTTGAGAAGGTGAATGAGTACAGTCAAAATAATAAAAAAGAAGAAACTATCAACGGTCTTTCTCGAGTCAGTGTCTCCTAAACCCTGTTAGCCGGGTTCTGCCGAGTATGTATTCCCCACTCACTGGACGGGATGCCGGTCCATCGCAGGATTAGTCACTTTTGCAGCAACGTGAAATAAACTGTTTTGCTCAAGAACATAATGCATCGTTCGGTCCAAGAAACGAAACTACAATCTTACGATCACGAGTGCAACCATTAAGTCACGTGCCTTCAGTCGAAATATAAGAAACAAACTGCAATTCTTAGTTCAGAAGAGGAAGAAATATAGGCCTGCTGCAACGTAAACGATAATGCAGCTGCTCAACAAGCGATAGATGAGTGGTTCGAGTCATGTTAGCCGTCCTGTTCCTTTTACTTCAAACTGGGGTTTCTAATATCTGCCATCTTACTAATAACGAGCAACAGCCTCTTATTGTTTAACACCCACCTCGGCTGGCTGTGGTTAAACAGACCTATGATCTAAGGCTTTCAAATCATGGTTCTCGCATTTATTTTTTGAAACAGCTTATCTAATACTAAGAAATGTACTCTTCTATTTTTAAGGCAACAAGCATTTGATAGGAGAGAGATTTGACTACTTACTAACAGGTCGAAATACCACGTTGAGACACTTCTGTTTCCTTGTCAAGCTGCAAATTGTTGCTTTATTTTAACCATAGGTCTGCCTTGATAGAGATGAACTGTGATCAACGACGTTCCAGCCATGACTATGCCATCATATTTTCAGACGCACTATGTCATCGAGGATTATATTATCAAGTATGTCATTCCTTGTTTAATATGGCAAAATAACAATTGCGGATATAAAGCTGCTATTTCTAGGAAGCCGATCGACCACTTTGCCATATCTTGATATAATCTTTCTGCATTGTGTCTGCAGGGCACGACTATGGTAGAACAGTAGACAGAGGTTTGCTTTGCAATCACAGGGCTCCACGTTCGAAGAATTTGTGCGGAATAGACAAATGTCTTTAAATACAGAAATCTTCTTACCTTATGCGTAATCTGTATATAAATGAATAATACATACATACATACATACATACATACATACATACATACATACATACATACATACATACATACATACATACATACATACATACATACATACATACATACATACATACATACATACATACATACATACATACATACATACATGATTATTGCTTTATCTTGAAAGATGATAGCCGTCGTTATTAAGCTAAATTCTCAACTTCGTTTGTGTTACACTAAGACAGATCTTAAGACTAACAGTTGGCTCACAAAGCCTCAAACATATGCGGCAGATACATTTTTAAAACCTATTCGACTGATTAAGTCTGGCACACCATCACACCTCCATCGCTACAGGACAGTAAGAGTATTTCTTTATTCACCATAAGTTTGAGAAAAAGAGGGGACGATAAGACGACAAAACAAACATTGGGGTCAGGGTATCGAATGAGACGAAACGTATGAATAAACAAACAATTAAAATATATACAATTAAATGAGAATGAGTGATTAACAAAAAATGAAGTGGAGGACACGGTTGACCCCACAAACCACATACTCACACTGAAGACTTTGTTTTCTCCCTTTTTATATTCTCGTTTAAACAGATTCTTTCACTCGCAACATACTTGCTATATACTTCCATCTTTTACGAAACACACTTTGCGACAGGCATTTCTTCTCCAGCCTTATTTTCCGTTTCATGTGGAAAACGAAAAAGTCGATTAGCTCGAGACTGGAGATGAACATGCCTGTTGCAATTCCTTTCACTCTCGTCTTCCATACTACCTCTTTTGCCACAGCAATAGTAAGAAAGAGACAAGATGAACCAGATGAAACATCTGTATGTCATTGCATTAAACTGACGTGTGCTTGTACAACGTGTATCCCACTCTCTAAGCATCAACCAACAGGAGGTTTGATTTCAGAGTGCCATCCCTTAAACTTTTCCTTTCAATGGATATCTTCATACATACATACTTACATACATGCATGCATGTATGCTTGCATCTATCCATCCATACATCCATCCATCCATACATACATACATACATACATACATACATACATACATACATACATACATACATACATACATACATACGATTTCTGATATACGTACATGACTAGCAAGTTTGAGAAATGGAAGTGTTAATGAAATACAAAGTTGATCTCGGCGAAACTTGAAACCAGAACGTAAAGAGCGCGAAGAAATACCGTATGATAGTATCGCTGATGTTCCAATGATTCTACAAGCTTGCCACCTTATATATGAAAACAAAGATGCTAGAGTCACTTCGACTTCCCAAAGTACTACATAACCATTATCAAGGCCATAGACAATCTAACTCCGCCTTGGACCACCATTCAGCAGGAAGTGGTTAAGTGGTTCGGTTCGTAGTGATAGGATACAGTATCTCAGCACTCCGTCGGTTACGACGATGAATGTTCCAGCTGATATGATGAATAGAACAGCCTGCTTGTGAAATTAACATGCAAGTGGCTGAGTACTCCACAGACGCGCGCACTCTTAAAGTAGTTCTCAGTAAGATTCCGCATGATACAGAATGTGACAAGGCTGGCCCTTTGATAGACTAGTATAAGTATTTTTTGCCAGCTGAGTGAATTGCAGCAATGGGAAATTAAGTGTCTTGTTTACGGACATTGAATGTTGTTCAAGGATACCGAACTCACAACCTTACGATCATGAGCCGCATGCCCTAACAACTAAGCTACGCACCTTCACTCAGTATCACAGGATACAATATCACAGAGATATATTTCAAAGAAACACTCGTTCTGTGATTCTGTTCATACGCTCTCCTTATTGTTGTTCTTGTTAGAGTTGCTGTGGCTATTTTCGTAGTTATTCGTATTTTTATCTCCTCAGTGTTTCACACCTCCACCTCTTTCCCTTCTATCATTTCAGTTCTGTCGTCCTTTCGAATTTCGAAACTTTTCTCCCATTAAAACCTAATCAAAAGAAAATTTTCTCACTCCGCTTCGTTGCGAAATGAGTTCTTCGAAGAAATCAAAGACAAAAAACACACAAATGGGATTTCCATGATTTTCTGTTGTTGTTCTTCTTCTTCTTTGGAAGACATTATTCCTCGAAGAGTTTTCTACAATATGTTTTTAGTAGTTTGGTTTTACTGTAGATTCTGTTGATGCAGTCGTTGATGTTGATGTTCTTGTGCTGGTCTTATTGCATTTGACGCTGTTATTTTTCTGTTACAGTTAAAGATGATATTTTTGTTGCTCTCCTTGTTGTTGTTGCTGCTGCCCTGATATTTTTCTGTTGCTGTTATTTAGCTTGTAGTTTCAGTTGTTGTCGTTGTTA
>NW_021831996.1:22500-62713 GCF_006345805.1 Octopus sinensis
GAGAGCAGAAGAAGAGTCTCTTGAATTTCAAATGTATGGTGATAAAACTGTTTGTGTCATACATATTGTATTTGTTGCCGATGTTGTTGATGTATATTTTATTTGTTTTTTTTTCTTGTTTTTTTTTTTTGGTGCAATTGAATTTGTTATAATTATTGTAGTCTTTCCTGTTGTGACTACTTCAGTGGTTATTGCTCTTTATAAATTATATCATTTTTGATATTTGATAGCGATCGTGTGTGTGTGCATGTGTGCGTGCGTGCGTGCGTGTGTATGTATTTATATGTATGTGTGGTGTGTGTGTGTGTGTATGTGTGTGTGTGCGTGTGTGTGTGTGTATGTATTTATGTGCATTATCCTTATCATCATCCAGGGGAGTGGATTTGTAGAATCGTTAGAACATTCAACAATACAGGGTGTCCACAAAGTCTGGGTACATGGAGTAAATAAAATCATAACATCAAGAATTAAATATAAGAAATAATAATAATTTCTTAAAGTATGTGTTAATCCCCATGTACCCAGACTTTGTGGACACCCTGTACATCTTGCGGTATTTCGTTACTCTTCATCCTTAGAGCGTCGATAAAATAAAGCACCAGTGAAGTACTTTGGTCGAAATAATTGACTGCTCCATTCCCCGATTTTGAGAGTTGAGTGTCTATGTAAGAGAATTATCATCAATAGTGAATCATCAACAGCGTGCTTCAATTTTAAGAAAGCATATACCTGCACGAGCAATTTGCTGCTTTTTGAATATTTATTTTCAGAACGAATCGCAATTCACAACCATTTGCAACACTAACAAAGATCAAACAATACACTTGTACGGAATACACAACTAATTTCCAAGCGAAATATAGCATGAAAAGAAGAGGATACTAACGCAAATTTCGTATTTGAGTTCTGAGTTCTGAGCTCAAATCCCTCCGAGGTCCACTTTGCATTTCATCCTTTCGTGGTCGATAAAATTAAGCACCAGTTGAGCTCTGGAGGTTGATGCAATCGACACCCATTTCCGCTGAACTTTCTGGCCTTGCGTCATAATTTGAAACTATTATTATTATGATTATTATTGTTGCTGTTGTTGTTGTTGTTATTGAGTGAGGGAGCAGCGCATGCCATCAAAGTGACATTGGGGTAAAATATACGAAGCCCAGTATACCCGTCTAATAAGGGTACACAGACATATGCATCACAACCATATGTGCATGACATGGTGATCTTATATCAAGATAAAAAGCGCATGGCCTTGCAGGTGGAACCTAGTTAGAATGTTCTTCATGTCAAGTAGCCCATCCCGCTCAACAGGTCCCTGAATAAGGTTTGTTTAAGGATGACGAACGAAATAGACATGTTTCCAGAGGTGAACTATTCAAACCCCAAAGATTTCCTCTCATCACATGGCAATGATGCCCCCCCCCCACTACTTCTGCTTGTTATCAGAGATGCACATATCGTCAGCCACTAAGGGACATGCTCAACTGGTTAAGGTCAAACAACTGACAAGCAAATCTGTGGTATTGAGCAGAATATTTACTGCAGCCCATCTGTTATGCCATGACAAAACAATGTACGTGGTAACACTTCCAACCAGTTAAGATCAGAAGCCATGAGATCCACTACCTGGTATTGCATCAGGGAAATTATTATTATCATTATTATTATTATTATTATTATTATTATTATTATTATTATTATATTATTATTATCGGCCGAGGTCGACTTTGCTTTTCATCCTATCGGGGTCGATAAATTAAGTATCAGTCAAGTGTTGGGGTTGACTTACCCCAAAAATTTCGAGCCTTTTACCTACAGTAGAAAGGATTATTATTGTTGTTGTTGTTGTTGATGTTGTTGTTGTTGTTGTTGTTATTATCATCATTGCCTTTGCACAGCTTCTAACGCTGGAGATGTACTACGGTTTCAGCTGTTCACTACAATTGAACTAAGGTAACACTTCTTATTTTTCGAGCATCTTCCGCAGTATCCGAGCGGTTCCAAGCAGTGCTATTTTCTGCAATGTATTACTCAACATTTTTACTCACTGTTCCCAGAGCTCCGACAATTATTGGTACTACCACCACCTTTTTCATCGACCACAACTACTTAACCTCACCAAGTTCCGCCAAAATCGACTATGCCTATCATTCTTTCGGGTCGATAAATTAAGTACCAGTGAATCACTGGGATCGATGTAATCGACTAATCTCCTCCCGCCAAATTTCGGGTCTAGTGCCTTTAGTAGGAAGGATTATTATTATCAAAGCTGTGAGCTTGTAAAATCGTTAGCATTCCGGACAAAATGCTTAGCGGCATTTCTTACGTCTTTAGGTTCTGAATTTAAATGCAACCGAAGTCGACTTAGCCTTTCATCATTTCGAAGTCGATAAAATAAGTACCAGTTGAGTACTGGGGTCGAGAAAATTGACTTATCCCTCTAAAATTTCAGGTCTTATGCCTATAGTAGAAAGAATTCTTCTTATCATATCAACGAGTTGGCAAAATCGGTATTATGCTGGAGAAAATGCTTTCGGAGTCGATAAAATAAGTACCAGTTAAATACTGGGCTCGTTGTAACCGAATAGCGCTCCCCCCCCCCAAAAAAAATTTCAGATCTTGCGCTTATAATAGAAGGAATTATTTTATCATCATCATTATAATAGATAGAATTATTATTTTTACTATCATCGCCATCTTTACTATCATCGCCATCTTCTGTTATTATGACCATAATCAATATTAGTAGAAGTCACAACAATACCAACAGTAACCGCCGCCACCGCAGCAGCAGCAGTAGCAACAGCAGCAGCAGTAGTAGTAGTAGTAGTTTGTCTTTTAATGAATGACATGTTTGCCTAACGATATCACAGAGCGTGACGGTAACAAATGACGCGAAATAAAAGACTTTAGATGGCTATTTTCATTTCCATAGAGGATTAAAAGACAGGAAAGAAATAATAAAAAAATAAAGCCCTTTCCATTAAGAACACTGTTTTCACTCAGTCTCTTTTCTTTCTCTCTTTCTTTTTTTCTCTTTCTCTTTCTCTCTCCCTCTCTCTTTCTTTTTGTTCCAACTACTCCCACCAGCACTTTCCGACGTATCTTATTTCAAGAGTTCTTCCTATTATTTATTTAGCATGCAATGCCGATGGCGAAACGGTAATGAATCATACGGCCATCGCCAGCTCGATACCAATGCTAAATGTATTCTTCTATGTAATACATTTTTTACAGAAAACTTGAAAATTGATATATATCTTTTGTAGAAATATTCGCTTCCTGCTTTACTTTTTTTCCGTTACCTTTTTGATATCGGATATTATTTTAATAAATATTTTGTTTAAATTTCGTTTTAAATTGTTTAAACGTTTCATTTCTTCAAATAAAAGTGAAAAACCCCGCATAATTGATTTCCCACGTTAGCAATTTACTCAAAAGACCTCAAACAAACATGTGACAGCTACAGAGGATCGCCTTCTTTGCGTGACTAGTGCTTATTTTAATTGGATCGTCTCCATTGCATGATTAGTGCTTATTTTAGCCAACCATCCGCCCATCATTTAACCATAATCAGTTCTCAACAGGGAGGTGCAAGCAAGCAAACGGTTGCCCATCATCTGCCCATCGTCTGCTTAAAATATAGACACGTCCTTTTAATCACAGGCTACTCGTTAGTTTTTAAATTTTCTGTTATTTAACTAACATCCTACTGATTGCCCAATGATCACCGACACTTAGTTCTAATATCTTCGAACTCTTCAATGCAATTTGACCAAAATTGGTTGCTGCCGCACTTTTGCTGTTTCTTTGCGAGTAAGTATGCGTTGCTCATTCATTTTTAATCATTCTCAAAATATTCTTAAACAAACTACAGTTAAGAATTGAACAACTGTGTCATTTATGTACTCTAAACCTTTTGCCGCAATCACACATTTTATGTTAAAACGTTTGTACAGATTTATATACTTATTAATATTTTTTCTAAAAGTGTCGATGCTACTTGCAACCTCTTAAATAGTTATTGACTCTTGAAGAGGCTGCAAGTAGCAACGAAAATTTTAGAATAAATAAATAAATAAGTGGAAATCGAACTGGCGACTGTATAAATTAATAAGGCATTAAAATAGAATGACTCTCCCCAGACACAATAAACTATGCTTCAACACACGAATTCACATAAAGAATCTTGCAAATCCAATACAAAAACCAAATATATATATATATATATATATATATATATATATATATAGCTGTCATTTAAGCTTGCTTCCCTGCCACATGATTCCGGGTTCCCTCCCATCGCATGGAAGCATGAGCAAGGATCTTTTTCTTTAGGCTCGCGCCGACGAAAGCCTTCTAAGTGGGTTTGGTAGGCAAAAACTGAAACAAGCCCGTCGTGTGTGTGTTTGTATGTGTGTGTGTGCGCGCGCGCGTTCGTACGTGCGGGCATGCGTGTGTGTGAGAGAGAGTGTGTGTGTGTGCGTGTGTGTGTGTCTGTCAGTGTTATTATGTCTGTGTTTGTCCACCACCACCGCTTGACTAAAAATTCTTCAAGGCTATGCCCCAGCATGGCCGCAGTCGAATGATTGAAACAAGCAAATATATATGTATGTGTATGTGAGTGTGTGTATAAGAAAAATAAGAAAACAGATAAATCAATTAATAATTATTTATTAATTAAAACAATAGACATAATCTCTGACAGCTGTTTCAATTCAAACTTTAGAAATTATAATAAATAAAACGTTACTAAGTTGAATCTCGTCGGAGGTAGAAAAAAGATATACCATTACATTTTTGTATTTTTATGTGGCAAGTGTACGGAGCGTAGCCACTAACTGAGTATTGTTTTATAGAAAGAACATGGTATAAACCTTATGAAGGGGAGAAAGGTAGTATGTTTAGAGAAGATGGTGTAAAAAATATTTTAAATTTTTCTATACTATCTTCTCTAAACATACTACCATTCCCCCCTTTATAAGGTTTATACTATGTTCTTTCTCTAAAACAATACTCAGTACACTTACCACATAAAAATACAAAAATGTAATGGTATATCTTTTTTCTACCTCCGATGAGATTCAACTCTGTTTTCTTATTTTTCTTCAATAAATATACATCTCGGTTTATCTAATTACCTTATTTTTGAATATGAAATATAGTATCCAAAATAAATCATAGATAACAAATACAATATTTGAAATAAATAATAAATAATAATATTATCCCTTAATGCGGTGTTTAAACTTTAACTGAAATATATTAGATATATATATATAGTATATATATATATATATATATATATATATATATATATATATATATATATATATATATATATATAGATCAATAATGGTGGGGTTGTGTTGACCGCACGTGGAGAAATGATAAGTAAGAAAATTTTTTTTTAAAAAAAAACAGAATGCTCAAATGAAAGAAAATTTTAATAAAATGAGAAAATGAATAAAAATAAATATAATATTTATTCAACCGTTTTCGTCATTGTATGACTTGTCAAGAATATTTATGTTTTAAGAAGTTATTTTAAAAATTAGAAATGTGAAGAAAAGAAAATGCATTGTTTTTTGTAAAAGAATAATGATAAAAATGTACAAAAATTAAAAAATAAGTTCTCCGATACATTGTGAGTTCGTTGTGTATCTTGAGTTTTATGGTTGTTTACCAAAAATTACCTTGAGGTGTTGATCCAAGGATTAAGAGCATGTGATGTGTTGTGTTGTTAAATTCAGCATGTTGCAGGACAGGAAGTAGTAGTAATTGTGGTACTGGTTCTTCAGTTCCTGTGTTGTGGGTAAGGGGAGACAACTCTTTTGAGTTCTTCAATAAAACCCAAATTATAAAACTATCATTTTAGCTTCATTTGCATTATCTTTTTATATAATTGCTTGTTAACTTAACTTTCAGATTTTAACACTTTATTTATATTATTTTCTAATAATATAAATCTGCATAGACAATTGCATTTCAAATTGTCATATCATTTATAATAAAAATGATAGTAATAACAACAATAGTAAAAATGATATTTAAAGAATATAAGTTTTAGCTTGAAGTGATGAATGCATGGTATCTTTATATATTTGTGTTAGTCCATCCATGAAGAGTGAGGTAGAGAAAGGAAGTTTGATCAACGAGGAGTTTGCATATTAAGTTGTGTTTGGAATTTTTCAATAAAGAGATTCTCCTTGTTAATTCTCTCCTGTGTGGTGATCCCGTCTTTACATTGGTAGAAGGGGAATATATAGAATTTGGGGTTTAAGTCTTTAGCACATGAGTCTAAGTGGTCACTCAGTGGAATTTGTCGGTATCCGGAAGGTTTATTTGTTCTTATGTTTTTCACCGTTACTCGTTTACGTAACGGAGACTCGTTTGTCCAACATAATTTGTTTGGCACCAGCGCATGTGAGAACGTAGATAAGGTTCTCGGAGGAACAGGAGAAGTTAGTCTTGATTTTAAACTTCGTACCTTGTTTGAAGGTAATTCAGAGCCTTCAAGTAGAAGGGGCAGGTACCACAGTTTGAGCGTGCACATTTTTTTACTGTTGGGGGTGGATGTGGTGTGTGAAGTTTGGCATTTGTCAAGAGTTTTTTTAAAGATTTGTGTTGCCTTTTGCATTTGAGGATTTTGTGTGTATTTATAATTTTTTCATTTTTGGGTCTGTTGACAGTAGACTGAGGTTTTGTATGATTGTGGTGTATTGCTTCGATATTTTTGGGGTTGTGGGTGGAAATGTATGGAAGTATTTTGAGGTTGTGTGTGGTGTTAGGTTGGGTGGTTTTCAGTGTAGTGTTGTCTAGTTCTTTGGCGCGTTTTATTCCATACTCTATAAGGGTGGAGGGATATTGACGTTGTAATAGTGTTTTTTTGAGGTCTTGAAGGCGTATTTCTCGTGTTTTTGGATCCGAGACAATGGTGCATACCCTTTTAGGCTAAATTGAAAGGGATATTTGTCTTGGTGTGTTTTGGGTGGCATGAACTAAAGAGGAGGTATTGTTGTGAGTCTGTAGGTTTGTGGTAGATGTCTGTTATGATTTGGTTCTTAGGTGTTTTTATAATTAGGAGATCAAGAATGGGAAGATTTTGCTTAATTCCATAGTGGATGGATGTTGGGATGTTGTTGTTTAGTATGGTTTTGAATTCCAGGATTTTTTCATAAGGTTCTTTCCATATGATGAAACAATCATCTAAATACCTTTTCCAGTTTTCCATTAGGTAGGTGTGGAAAACATGTCCAAATTTCTGGCTTGATATTTCATAGAGTGACAGTTCGAAGTAACCCATTATGAGGTTCGCAAGGACTGGTGCAGCCTTGGTACCCATCGCAATGCCACATTTTTGACGTAGTGTGTGTGTCGTCGAAGAGAAAAAAATTGTTTGTCAGAATGAACTTAAGAGATTCTGTAATAAAAGACTTGTTAATGCGGTCAGGGAATGTCTCTGGTGTTTTTCTAGCCAGAAGTCAATTGCCTCTATACCATACTCGTGTGGAATGTTGGTGTAGAGGTTGATGACATCAAAGGATACCAGGAGTGCCTCCTCGTTAACTGTTTTCGGGAGGTGTTGAGCATGTCCAGATCATCCCTAATGAAACTTTTGATGTGGGTAAGGAAAGGTTTCAAAAGGATGTCTAGGAAGTTACTCAGGCGGTGTGTTTCACAGGAGGTACCCGCCACGATGGGCCTTAGTTTTAGGTCCTCCGGTGCTTTGTGTTGATGTGGATGTCAGTGGAGAGTTTGCAGGCTTCGGTGATGTATTTGTTTTTATGGATTTTAGGAAGGCCATAAAAAAGGCTGGGCTTGCATTTGAAAATGTGATATATCCCTTTCTTTTTCTGAGGTCCCTGACCGTGTTGGCGTATGAGTGTGGTGAGGTTTCTGATTGTTTTTTGCTGTTTGTAGTGTTAATAACCTCATAGAAAATGTTATTGTTAAGCATGGAGAACACTAGGTGTTTATAAAATTCCGTGTCCATAAGGACCACAGCACTCCCCTTGTCCGCTTCTTTGATGGTGAGTTTTTATCCAGTGTATGTCACGTAGGTTTTCCCATTCTTCCTTACTGAAATTGGATTTTACCTTGGTTTTGCTTGGGGTAAAGGGGAGACTCTGGATGTGTTTACAGAAATCGTCCAGTGTTTTATTTCTCCCTTTTGGTGGTAGGAAGTTGCTTTTATTCTGATCAATGAATCGTCCCCATTGTTGATATCTGTCAAAGCTTCTGTTAGGCGAAGTTTTCTGCAGAATTCAGAAACGTCATCCTTGACCTCCGGGGGTTGGGTGTCTTGGGGTGGGTGTGAATTTCAAACTCTTGTCTTGATTGTGATGTTGATTTGTTGGTGTCAGTGTTTTGCTGGAGAGATTTATAATTTTTGTTTTCTTATTTTGGGTCTGTGTTAGCGGTGGTGTTTGTATTTTTCCCCTCTGTCTAAAAAATGGTTGTTGAGGTAAGGGGTGTATTCTTTGTTAAAGTTCTGGTTGTATGTGTAGGAGTGTTTTTGGATGGGGAGGTTGGAGGGGGTAGGTAGTTGTCGTATTTGTGTTGGTATGGGATGCGATGGTGTAAGGATTTGTGAGAAATGCGATGGGTTTGTGGGTGTGTGACTGGTAGATTGTATGGGGGGATGTAGGGGGGTATGTATTGTGGTGATTGGGTTCGTGTGGGATGTGAGGGTTTGGAGATCTGTAGGAGATGTGTAGGAATGTGGTTGTTGGATGGGTGGACTATAGGGGTTTCGTTGGGTGGGTCTTATATGTATCGGTGTGGGTAGGATGCCTTGTTTGTTATTAGTGTGAAGGAGGGGAGCCTTGAGGGGGGGATAATTTCTAGTGTATGGGAGGTTCTTGAAGGTTCTAATCGGTGGGGGAGGGGTGTTAGAGTGATTGGAAAACCAGGTTTTGTGGTGGGTCTTGTTTGAGATGTTTCGGGGGGGAAAAGGTTTTTTATATGGTTGGGGGAGGTTGTGTCCTGTTAGGAGGGGGTTTGGAGAGTATGTGTATTTGAGGTGCGGTTTGGAATGGTGTTTATGGGGTACAGTGGAAGTCTGTGTTGTGGGTACTTTTATGAATGGGTTTTTGGATTTATGGTTTAATATGAATTGTGTTTCATAGTTGAGGAAGAAATCTTTGTTGTTTTCCCAGCGTTTGAGGGAGGTTCGTTCTTCCTTTTCACATTCATCTTTCCATAGTTTAATAACAAGTTCGAGGGGCTGTTCGTTGTGTGTGAGGTTAGTTCTAGAAGTATCTCATCGTCTATTTTTGTGTATTTTTGTTCGTGGTTTTGTGCTCTGAGTTTTAGAAGTTCTACTTCGGTTTTCATTTTTTCCAATGTTAGTTTTTCTCTTAGGGAGCGTTGTTTTTCAGGTTCGTCTGGGATGTGTTTGATTTGGAATTTTCGGGGTAGTATGATAGGGGAGGAGTTTAACCATTTGTCGTAAATTTCAGCTTTGTTTTGGTTTTTGAGCATGTTCCAGAAGAGAAGTTTTCTGTTGTGTAGTTTCTTAGTCCAAGTAGTGATGATCTGGTTTTTAATGCGTTGTGCTGGGGTTGAAATGTGTTCTTTCTGTGTGTTGGGTGGTGTCTGAGGTCTCTTCGGCGTTGAATTGGTAAGTAGAGTTTTCAGTGTAGTGTTGATTTCATTTAGGTTTACATCTATCTTATCCGAAAGTAGTTTTCAGTGTAGTGTTGATTTCGTTTGGTTTACATCAATTTTATCCGAAAGTTGTTGATGATGGTTGTTTCTGAGTTGTTCCCGGGATTGAAGGAGAAGTTCGTCAATTTTTTTGGAGAATGTAAGTAGATGTGTATTGAGTACTTTGAGTTCTTTTAGAATGGTCTTATTGGTGACTGTCTCTGTAAGAGTGCTCTTGTTTTTCGGAGGCATTCTGAATCACACGTGTGGTAGAGGGTACAGATCAATAAATGGTGGGGTTGTGTTGACCGCACGTGGAGAAATGATAAGTAAGGAAAAATTTTTTTAAAAAAACAGAATGCTCAAATGAAAGAAAATTTTAATAAAATGAGAAAATGATAAAATATATAAATATATATTTATTCAACCGGTTTTCGTCATTGTATGACTTGTCAAGAATATTTATGTTTTAAGAAGTTATTTTAAAAATTAGAAATGTGAAGAAAAGAAAATTGCATTGTTTTTTGTAAAAGAATAATGATAAAAATGTACAAAAATTAAAAAATAAGTTCTCCGATACATTGTGAGTTCGTTGTGTATCTTGAGTTTTATGGTTGTTTACCAAAAAATTACCTTGAGGTGTTAAGATCCAAAGGGATTAAGAGCATGTATGTGTTGTGTTGTTAAATTCAGCATGTTGCAGGACAGGAAGTAGTAGTAATTGTGGTCCTGGTTCTTCAGTTCCTGTGTTGTGGGTAAGGGGAGACAACTCTTTTGAGTTCTTCAATAAAACCCAAATTATAAAACTATCATTTTAGCTTCATTTGCATTATCTTTTTTATATAATTGCTTGTTAACTTAACTTTCAGATTTTAACACTTTATTTATATTATTTTCTAATAATATAAATCTGCTAGACAATTGCATTTCAAATTGTCATATCATTTATAATAAAAATGATAGTAATAACAACAATAGTAAAAATGATATTTAAAGAATATAAGTTTTAGCTTGAAGTGATGAATGCATGGTATCTTTATATATTTGTGTTAGTCCATCCATGAAGAGTGAGGTAGAGAAAGAAGTTTGATCAACGAGGAGTTTGCATATTAAGTTGTGTTGGAATTTTTCAATAAAGAGATTCTCCTTGTTA
The DNA here is from genome assembly GCF_006345805.1 of Octopus sinensis. NCBI lineage: Eukaryota > Metazoa > Mollusca > Cephalopoda > Octopoda > Octopodidae > Octopus > Octopus sinensis. The sequence continues at coordinate 33,305 of NW_021831996.1, forward strand.
ATTCTCTCCTGTGTGGTGATCCCGTCTTTACATTGGTAGAAGGGGAATATATAATTTTGGGTTTAAGTCTTTAGCACATGAGTCTAAGTGGTCACTCAGTGGAATTTGTCGGTATTCCGGAAGGTTTATTTGTTCTTTATGCACCGTTACTCGTTTACGTAACGGGAGACTCGTTTGTCCAACATAATTATGTTGGCAACCAGCGCATGTGAGAACGTAGATAAGGTTCTCGGAGGAACAGGAGAAGTTAGTCTTGATTTTAAACTTCGTACCTTGTTTGAAGGTAAATTCAAGGTAACACAAATATATAAAGATACCATGCATTCATCACTTCAAGCTAAAACTTATATTCTTTAAATATCATTTTTACTATTGTTGTTATTACTATCATTTTTATTATAAATGATATGACAATTTGAAATGCAATTGTCTATGCAGATTTATATTATTAGAAAATAATATAAATAAAGTGTTAAAATCTGAAAGTTAAGTTAACAAGCAATTATATAAAAAAGATAATGCAAATGAAGCTAAAATGATAGTTTTATAATTTGGGTTTTATTGAAGAACTCAAAAGAGTTGTCTCCCCTTACCCACAACACAGGAACTGAAGAACCAGGACCACATTACTACTACTTCCTGTCCTGCAACATGCTGAATTTAACAACACAACACATCACATGCTCTTAATCCCTTTGGATCTTAACACCTCAAGGTAATTTTTTGGTAAACAACCATAAAACTCAAGATACACAACGAACTCACAATGTATCGGAGAACTTATTTTTTAATTTTTGTACATTTTTATCATTATTCTTTTACAAAAAACAATGCAATTTTCTTTTCTTCACATTTCTAATTTTTAAAATAACTTCTTAAAACATAAATATTCTTGACAAGTCATACAATGACGAAAACCGGTTGAATAAATATATATTTATATATTTTATCATTTTCTCATTTTATTAAAATTTTCTTTCATTTGAGCATTCTGTTTTTTTAAAAAAATTTTTCCTTACTATATATATATATATATATATATATATATATATATGTATTATATATATATATGTATATATATATATATATATATATATATTATATATAGAAGAGAGAGAGAGAGAGAGAGAGAGAGATTTATATTATATATACATACATACATGCATATACATATGAATTAAGAAATCAATTCAAACGGTGTTATTCAAATCATTTATAATTCCAACATATGTTTTGAAGATAGCATTGAGATTATTCCAGAGGAATAAAAATGATGTAAAACAATGCATTATCTCGTCAGGGAAGAAAGAAACAAAACACATCAATAAACCATTTTAACCGAAAGTGATCACCGCGTATATGATGAAGGGGAACGCTAGCAAGTTATTAAAAAAACCGTCATTGGATTTATTGTCAAAGGTAATTTAGAGAAAGAGAAGGAGAAAGAAAGAAATTAACTGAAAGGAGTCGCTGTGTGGTAAGTAGCTTGTTTACCAACCACATGCTTCCGGGTTCAGTCCCACTGCGTGGCATCTTGGGCAAGTGTCTTCTACTATAGCCTCGGGCCGACCAAAGCCTTGTGAGTGGATTTGGTAGACGGAAACTGAAAGAAGCCCGTCGTATATATGTATATATATATATATATATGCGTGTGTGTGTTTGTCCCCCTAGCATTGCTTGACAACCGATGCTGGTGTGTTTATGTCCCCGTTACTTAGCGGTTCGGCAAAAGAGACCGATATAATAAGTACTGGGCTTACAAAAGAATAAGTCCCGGGGTCGAGTTGCTCGAATGAATGCGGTGCTCCAGCATGGCCGCAGTCAAATGACTGAAACAAGTAAAAGAGTAAAAGAGTAAAAAGAGTAGAAAGATATAGTGTGATAGATGAATGAGAATAAAGTTTAAAAGCGTGGAAATAGATATATGTAGCGGAAAGGAAATGTAAGAAGACAGTTAAAGGTTGAATTTTATAGATTGGTAGAAATTACTTATAGGAACTAAAAGTATGGTTTTGCCAATGTTTACAACGATAAACGCGTTCTTTAAACGTGTTTACAACAGTATTCTCCAAGAAAAAGTTGATAAATTGCTCTTCGTTACAGAGCGGGCAAAAATGATTTACCTTTTTCATATGGGAAAGATCTAGATAGAACTTTCCATTCCAAGACGAATTGTTTATAATGTTCCTTTAGAGACTAAATTAAGTTACTAAACCCTGTATTGTTGCGTTTATTGATATGTCTAAATTAGAGTAATGGTTAGATATTCTTTTCGACAACTGAGACGATGAGCTACCTATATAAAAAAGACATCAGAACCGGAAGTAATTTTACATTGATAAACAGAGTTTCTAGTCTTAGAATTGCTGCTAAGGAAACGAATAGAATTCGAATTTATTTCAGAACTATTAATATTGTGGTTATTATTGTTCAAAGAATGGTTAGCGTTAATAGTGTCACTGTTATTATTTTCATTAAGTGGATTTGTATTTAACAACTTATTGTTATGCGAAGAAATGATTTGTGAAAGGTTTTTGGTGTTTAAAAAAACCTATCCTAATTCAGTGTGAATTGATAACAGAATGGTATCTGGAATCTTTTCAAAACTTCGTATCTATAGTTTCACGAAACTAGTGATGTTGGATTTGATCTGATTTTCATATGGAATGATCAGCCAAACTGTTTTACTGGGACACACATTGTTATTAGGGTAATTATCTTTAAAAGTCCTATACTTATCTTTATTACATATCAAAGGATATAAAGAACGGTTATCTCCCTTACACTGCAAATTTGCATTTTTCGATTTAGTGTTGTTATTCGAAATAAAATTTATATTGTTATTTCCGTTATGATGTGTTTTCACATAGAGGCAGAATTAATGTCAATAGGGTTAATATAGGTAATTGTTTTCTTTATGGCCTGCTTTAAGTAAGGCAGAGTTATAAAATTCGGCTTTATCGTTGAATGTATCTATAGAAAGTCTAAATGAAATATTTCTAGCTAAGTTCCTAGTAATAGCCTTCGGATGATTACTGAAAGAGCTAATATATTTTAAATTAGTTGAGAGTTTATGGTATGAGAAATATGAATCATTATATAAGTTAATGGTAATATCCAAAAAGTTAGTTAAATCATCATCGAAAATAATGTTTAAGCCCATGTTTCGGAAAAATTTAACCAACCTATTTTTAACACTTTGTAATTATTGGTTAGAAACATTTTGAAGGTAGAGTAGACAATTATCACGATATAAATCTCCATTGATGTTTGGGAATTGGCTGATTTGGTCGGTATATATATCCTCAGTTATCGAAAAGAATATCAAACCATTACTCTACATTTAGACATGTCAATAAACGCAACAATACAGAGTTTAGTAAATTAATTTGGTCTCTAAAGGATCATTATAAACAATTCGACTTGGAATGGAAAGTTCTATCTAGATCTTTCCCATATGAAAAAGGTAAATCATTTTGCCCGCTCTGTAACGAAGAGCAATTTCTCATCCTTTTCTTGGAGAATACTGTTGTAAACACGTTTAAAGAACGCGTTTATCGTTGTAAACATTGGCAAAACCATACTTTTAGATCCTATAAGTAATTTCTACCAATCTATAAAATTCGACCTTTAACTGTCTTCTTACATTTCATTTCCGCTACATATATCTATTTCCACGCTTTTAAACTTTATCCCCATTCATCTATCACACTATATCTTTCTACTCATAATTTTCTGTTAATTTCTTTCTTTCTCCTTCTCTTTCTCTAAATTACCTTTGACAATAAATCCAATGACGGTTTTTTTAATAACTTGCTAGAGTTCCCCTTCATCATATACGCGGTGATCACTTTCGGTTAAAATGGTTTATTGATGTGTTTTGTTTCTTTCTTCCCTGACGAGATAATTGCATTGTTTTACATCATTTTTATTCCCTCTGGAATAATCTCAATGCTATCTTCAAAACATATGTTGGAATTATAAATGATTTGAATAACACCTGCGTTTGACTCCATTTCTTAATTTACTCATGTTATACACAAACATTTCACTTAACTCTGGAATTCCTACCTTTGTAAGTAGGCTGAAATATCCTTGGCACCTATGTGAAGTTTTGCTGCCCTGGTATCTATTTATTTTTTCCATATTTGTTCACGTTGAAAAAATACACATATATTTACACGTACTTGCATATATATATATATATATATATATATATATATATATATATATATATATATATAATACATATACATATACATATACATAACATATGTATATGTATATGTATATATATAGTTAATTGCTAACATTTATTGCATTCACTAGTACGATAGAATAACTTTGGCCCATCCAATTATTTCCTTCTGATATTCTTCATAAATTTTAATTGTATTAGTCGGGATAGTGATATAAATTCATGTTAACAGTTTCAATCTCTCTCTCTTTCTCTCTCTCTCTCTCTCTCTCTCTCTCTCTCTCTCCTCTCTCTCTCTTTCTCTCCTTGAAAATCATGGTCCCAAAGAATCTGGCCAAATATCAGAAATTAAGTTCTACAGATTGATGTAGATATCAAAGGCATAAACCAATGTCGTTTGTCTTGTCCTCTTTTCTTTTTAATATTTTGCTAAGCTTTATTTTCAAATTAGTTTTATTTTGTTCTGAAATAGCTTTTTCTTACAATAATGTATCTATTCATTCTCCAAATGTTCAAGCACATTCGAACGTGAATGCCTAATTGCTCTTGGTTTTCATCACCAAAGCACACCTCTTCTTTTTAGACAATGTATGTTCACATGTACCGTCTAAATACACACGATTCACCGGTGTTTCGACCTTGTTTTGTGTCTCCTTAGTCAACGCTATCCTGCCAGACTTATTTATCTAACAATCGCTTGTTAACAGAAATTAACAAAATTTGATAATGCATGCTAATGTCTACAAAACAGATAAACTATGGGTGCACACAGCACCGCTAGAATCCAGACAATAACATATCTATTTATTATTAATACCTTCGGGCAAAATCGACCACACAAAATCGTTGTTTCTGTTCGTCAACGGAAGACACCTACTCCCTTTAGATGTTGTGTGCTCGTAACAAATGATTCATTGGTATATATTTCATAAATGATTATCTTCTTCTAAATATCACGTATTGCACGGTTCTCTTGTTTGGGTTGCTCTTTTTTGCCTTCTATCTAACAGCGAATTTTGATGATCTGGTTGTTTGAATGTCGTTTAGCTATTCTACGTTTAACCTGATCGAACAGATCTGTGATTTAAAGAATTCTGACCATACCTATCACGTCTTTGTACAGATATTATCGAAGATTAATATTATTTAAAGTTTTTTTCTTTCATTTTAAAATGGCGCGATACTTTTAACAGTATTTTTGCTTTGATCATTGATGTGTGAGTACGTTGTGATGGTGATGAGAAGATGATCAGGATAAAGTAAGAAATTATTCGCCTTGGGGCTACGTGTATAGAAGAGAAGGTGAGACTTGACGAAGGATATATATTGGTGTGAGTTGATATAGATTTTTTGATGTAAAGGAGTGCTTCTATTGTGTCATCCCATGCGTTAAGTATATTGTTTGCGAATTAGTTTTATTGCTAGCAAGGAAGTAGCATCTATTGATGTTGAATCTGTGCGATATGCAATCTGGCGAGCCAGGCTGTAATGTCGGTGGTATGTGTGTGTGTGTGTGTGTGTGTGTGTGTATGTGTGTGTGTGTGTGTGTGTGTGTGTGTGTGTGCGTGCGTGTGTGTGAGAGAGAGAGACAGATAGTGTCTGTATGTGTCTTCCCGCGTGTGTCTGTGAGTGTGTATCTAATACTTTGCTAAAAGATTTCGTGTTATTGAATTTTATGTATTTAGTAGCTGCATTTCAAGTGTGTTCTGGTGCTCTATTAGCTCAAAGAGTATTGTCTGTGATAGGTATGAGCTAGAAGAATGGTTTTATGTATGTATTACAAGGCATGATCATGCTGTTTGTCTAACTTTGTATGAGTGTTCTGCCTGTGTTGTAGCTGGTAGACTTAACGTGTCTCCTAATTTTACAGGAACACATCACGCTCCATCGATTATGTGTCAGTATTTTGAAGTATCAAATATTTTAGAAGTATCAAATATTGTTTCATATAGAGATGTCGCTCTTGGCGGTCATTGTCGTTATCGTCACTTACAGCAATTTTTTTTAGCTGAACATATGGTGGACTTTTCCAAACATTGAGGCTGTGAACATTTCGCCTGCAGAATCCATACATTCTGAAGCGATATCCATTGAGTTGCAAATTCTAGCAAATCTAGTGGTCGCTTAGAGACACCTTTGTTGTCTTACTTGCGCTGTGATAGCTACCTGTCTGTCTGTCTTCCTGTCTACATGTGTATCTATCTGTCTATATGCATATTAAGGTTTGATAACTACCATGTACGAATCTTTCAGCCTTTGACGCACTTTGTAACTTCTGCAGATTAAAAATATTAAATGACTATCTATCTGTTTCTTAGTGTGTCTGTCTAGCTGGCAGTCTAACTATCTATCTATCTATCTATCTATCTATCTATCTATCTATATGTGTGTAGTGTATATATATATATATATGTATATATTCCCTCACTCTCCTTCTCCCCTCTCTCTCCCCTCTCTCCTACTTCCTCCCACCCAACTCTTCTCTCTTGCCCCGACTCCTACTTCTCTTCACCCCTACTCTCTTTCCCTCTTCTCTCTTACTCTCTTTCTCTCTTCTCTCTTTCTCTCTTCTCTCTTACTCTCTTTCTTTCTTCCCTCCTCCTCTCTCCCCTCACATACCCACCTTCCCCTCCCCCATAAGCCCACCCACCCCTAAGCATTCCTACTCCACCTTCCCTATCCTTCCCATCCCCCCATCCTATCCCACACACCCTCTCCCACATACCCCACCTCTGCCCCACCCTCTGCCTACCCATAAACCCCAACTCTACCCCAACCCTCAGCCGAACCCACACCCCACCGGTGCTTTCCTCACTCTCGCTTCCCTCACCTCCCAGCAACATCACACCACACCACACTACACCATACAACATTACACATCACATCACAACACACCACCCACACACCCATCCCCACATTTTCACACCTACACATACATACACGCACACATCCAGACCACCAGCCCTCTTTCACACGCACATACATACTCTCTTATACACACACGCACCTTCGTGTTAGGGGGTCATCTTTACTTTGTTATCTCCCCTACTTCTTCCCTCTCGTGAGTGACTCTTCTGTCTGGCAGTCGCCATGATAGATTGTTAGCCACTACACACATTGTTTTCTCTCCTTATTTCTCTCCTTGTTATTTTCTGTGTCCCTTTCTGTAGAAGAGCGTAGGCTCGAAACGTAAAAGACTTTTTCTATTCCTGAGCGTTATACTAATACATCTGTTTGTTTTGTACACCACCTGTCTTCGTCTTTTGTTTTTTTCGTAAACTCTCCCTATATATATATATATATATAATTAATGTAGGATAAAATTTTTTCGGGAAAAAAATTTCATCAATGGCCAGCATATCAAAAAATACCTTTAAAGGTTAAATTTATAAATAATTTACAATATAAGGGCAAAAGAAAAATTCTAATGCCAAATATGCCGAAAAAAAGACAAAATTGTCAATTAACCATTATAATTTATGCGTCTCGAAACGAAACGATAGACATTTCTAAAAAAATTCGTTATTACCGCATTGGACCAATTTCGGAATTAATTCATAAGAATTTTCTCCTCTTCAGCGGCAAATACGCGAGATATAAGTGAAATACTTACTCAGACCCATGGAAAAAGCAAACACCAAGTCCTGAGCAGACCTAAGTACCCCAAATATATCCAAAATAGAAAATCTTCGGCACGTCTCGAGACACGTGTGATTCGAACTAGAAACTTTCACAGAGTGATAGAATACGGAAATTGTCAATTAACCATTATAATTTATGCGTCTCGAAACGAAACGATAGAAATTTCTAATCCTACATTAATTATAAATTGAATAGTGTTCACTTCCGGATTCTATCACTGTGAAAGTTTCTAGTTCGAATCACACGTGTCTCGAGACGTGCCGAAGATTTTCTATTTTGGATATATTTGGGGTACTTAGGTCTGCTCAGGACTTGGTGTTTGCTTTTTCCATGGGTCTGAGTAAGTATTTCACTTATATCTCGCGTATTTGCCGCTGAAGAGGAGAAAATTCTTATGAATTAATTCCGAAATTGGTCCAATGCGGTATAACGAATTTTTTTAGAAATGTCTATCGTTTCGTTTCGAGACGCATAATTATAATGGTTAATTGACAATTTTGTCTTTTTTTCGGCATATTTGGCATTAGAATTTTCTTTTGCCCTTATATTGTAAATATATATAATATATATATATATATATATATATATACAATAATATGTTACTTTACTCGGTAGTCAAGATAAAACTCTGAGTTTCAGATGCCGAAGTGGAAATCCACAACACCATCTCTTCGGTTATCTGGCTATTGAAAACGCTATGAAAAAATACCGTTAAATAAAAAGATGGTGTTGTGGATTTCCACTTCGGCATCTGAAACTCAGAGTTTTATCTTGACTACCGAGTAAAGTAACATATTATTGTATAGATAAATTTCCTCTATTTACATAATATTGAGGTCTCTTTCTTTCTTTTGTTATCTTACCGTTTTATCAATATATATATATATATATATATATATATATATATATATATATATATATATATATATATATATATATGACGACCTTGCTACTCATGTGCTCTCTCAACGAGATACCAAGCATTGACCTTCCATGGCTCTTTGAGCCGTTACCATCTCTGCTCTTCTCTCTTTGTGGTAGCCCATGTTTCACTACCATATAACATTGCAGGTAGAACTGTGCTGTTGATGAGGTTGGCACGGGTGGTCCTTTCTAACCTTCCCTTGAACACATCCCTTATGCCATTAAACGCCTTCCATCTGGCCCTTACTCTCCGTGAGATCTCCTTTTCGATATCTCGGCACATATTCACTTCCTGTCCCAGGTAGACATATTCCTTTACTTCTTCTATTTCATCACTGCCGATCACCATTCGACCTGTTTGTACGTGTCTGACCGCATGAACTTCGTTTTCATGCGGTTTATCTTGAGACCTACTGCAGAGCTTTTGATGTCGAGCTCCGTCAGCATGGTCTGAAGCTGATCCGTGGTTTCAGCGGAACGGAGGTGGGTGAGGAGCTCGCCATTGATGTTGACACCGCCTTGCCAGTCGATGCCTCTGATGATCTGCTCGAGGTCATCAGAAAGAAGTAACACGCAGCAAGTTTAGATGGGCTGGACACCGATTCACCGATAATCGGTGGACCCGCGCAGTTGTTGAGTGGTACCCGCGCGAGCGGAAACGACCACTCGGAAGGCCTCCACGACGGTGGAGTTACGATTTCAGGAGGACGATTGGGATCACATGGATGAGAAAGGCGCGATCTAGAGAGGAGTGGACAGCGTGCTGTGACCAGCGGTGTCAAATGGACGCCCGACGGACTGGTCGGTCAAGGTGATATATATATATATATATATATATATACATATACATATAAATACACTAACTGGTATACCCGGTAATTCCCGGGGATAAAGATGTTCTATTGAAATGCCTTATTAGTCTGATATAAGAAAGCAATTTCGTTATAACTGCCACAAAAGGTGTATTTTCCGTCACGAAACCGTACAAAAACTGCTAGCTGGAGAAGGGAGAGATTGTTGGAGGTTGGCGAGAGATGTTTTTGGAGGTTGGTGAAAAAGATTGTCGGAAGTTGTCGGAGTTTGGCGAAGGAGGTTGTTGGAGGTTGGCGCGAGAGGTTGGCGATTGGAGATGTTGAAATATGTGTAATAATGCAATGTGTAAATTAATTCCAGCAATATATATATATATATATATATATATATATATATATATAATATATATATATATATATATATAACTGTTTAGATATTGAATTAGAATAGACATTCATCAAAATGTCGTCTGAAGTGTAAATAAGCAAAAAATATTATGATTTGTAAAATAAGTATAACTGATACAGGGTGTCATGAGTCAGTGTGGTGTGGAAGTTTGGTTCCATTTTTTAAGAATTTTAAGCATTCAAAGTATGAGTTCATTGTACTGGGACAAACTTATGAAATATTTTGTGGAATGAAAAATGTATGTACTATCATGGTAAAATTTGAACCACTACAAATACGTTGTGGAAAAAAATATCTACTGCCATTGAGGAAGTGTAACAGTAAAAATGTAGAATTATCGGAGTAATGCGCATTCAAAAAAGTATGTGTGTATGGAAATGTATGAATGATTCAAATTAAGGAAGTGCAATAATAATGTTTATCAGTTCAAAACTGTATCAGACAGATTATATTCAGTGTTAGTACCGTCGAATAAGTATTACGTTGGTGGAGAGATATGTTCAATTCTTCCAGTGCCTTCGAATTTAATATTTTTAATATTTAATATTGCTGGAGTCCCATGCTGATGAAGAAAATGGTTGGGTAAAGTATAATTCTATATTCTTTATACCGATCTCATTCCGAAACGCGTACATGGGTGACCAGATATAGTTTGATTTTCGTTATTTTTCCTCTCTGCCTGCGCGGATTGTTTTCAAGTATTTTGGTTTTTCTGGGAGTCCCTTTTTAAAGTAGAAGAAATAGCTAAAGTTTTTTGGCTGCTATTTCTAAACTTCGGTATGTGGTGCTCAAAATGCCGATAATTGTCTATACACATGTACATACATACACTCATAGACAGGCAAAAAGATAGCTAGCTTAATAGCTATCTATCTATCTATCTATCTTAGACAGAAATATATCTTAGATAGATAGAGAGAGAGAGAGGAGAGAGAGAGAGAAAGAGAGAGGAGAGTGTGATATGTTATCCACAATACATCGTGAATCAGAAGTAAAATTAAATGTTACAAACATTGCTTTGGGTGAAATAAGAACAATGTAAAAGCATTCCTTGTACATACATACATACATATATATATATATAGATCCATACATACATCCGTACATACATACATACATACATACATACATACACACACAACATATACGTATGCATGCACAAATATGTATGTACATATGCATGTATGTATGCGTATATAAATATATGTATGTGTGTGTGTGTACGTATATATGTGTGTGCGCGCACACACACACACACATACAGGTTAGAAACAGTTATGGACTGGATGAGATGAACATCCCCCATCGTATGAAGTCTCCCTAAGATCGGCACTACCACCCAAACAGTGAGACGACGTAAGTATTCCAATTACTTCAACTTGATCTTCGCATTTAAAAGTAATTACGTTTAAATTAAATGATAGTCTATCAAGAAGCTTTCAAAAGGCTCTTGAAAATCATTTTATCGCGCCTCTACGAAACGAATACCGAATTACTAGAACGAAACTCACCCTATCTTATGGAATGGTTTAATTCATACCGCTCTCTTTTGTAACTGTATTTTTGTTTATTTTCAAGTTTTGAAAATAATGAAAAATTTAGCAATTAATTGTCATTATTAAACTATTGTTCGGGACATAAATTAACATAAAATTTTGATGGAAGATCTAAATTTATCCGCTTTAAAACAGAAATTTTGTATCATCAAGCCAGGGAGGTTTCGAGCGGATTTATTCATTCCTGCTACTATCAGCCGCCAACATTCTTATAATGAACCTCTACGAAGTCGTTCTACCTTCTAAATACCACATTCCACTGTTTTTGAAAAGAAGAAACTGGTTAATGAGGTCTTAGGTTTTCTATCGGGAAAAGACAGAATGGTCACGAGTGGAATGCCTTTGATGCTGTGATTCGCAAGTGTCTAAGACACTTCATTCAGTTTATCGATTTAGACGGGCTTGTGGAGGTCATGTTTAGTCTTCCTTCCTCCAGACCAATAAACATAAATAATTGTTAGTGTTTCATAATAGAAGATGCTTTTAGAACTGATAAAATAAGTATTAAGAATAGATTTGGTTCAATTGCTTAATACTTATCTCCTTTAAAATAAATAAACTTGTGACTCATTAATAAAATCAATGTGTATAAATAACTTGCATTTTTAGTGGCTTAAAACACGTCTTATACATTATATATATTGATGTTCATTGATAACGAATATAATGAATATTTGACACTGTACAAAAAAACAAAGATTTGTTTTTAATTTTTGAGTCTTAAACATAACACGCACCCGTGGCTGTGTGGTAAGAAGCTTGCTTCCCAACTACATGATTCCGGCTTCAATCTCACTGTGTGTCACATTGGGCAAATGTCTTCTACTATAGCCAAGGAACAATCAAAAACTTGAGTGGATTTGGTAGATGGAAACTGAAAGAAACCCGTCATGTGTGTTTGTGTGTGTGTGAGAGAAAGAGAGAGAGAAAGAGAGAGAGAAACCGATGTTGGTGTATTTACGTCCCTGTAACTTAGTGATTCGGCAAAAGAGACCGATAGAATAAGTACTAGGTTTAACAAAAAACAAAAAAATAAGTATGGGACCGATTCATTCGACTAAAAATTCAAGGTAATGTCCCATAACTGAAACAAGTAAAAGATAGAAGAAAAGCTTTACTAAATACGTAAATAGTATTCACTCTTCATAAGAATTATTTATTACTTCCCAATTAAGAAAGAAACTATTATAGAACGGAAGTTTTTAATTGTAAATATACGACACAAGATAGATGGTCCCTAAACAGACTTCAAATGTTAATGGTGTAACAAGAAATATGCTGTGATCGTCTTATACAAATATACAAGTTAATGAACATGTTGTGGGACAATGACCCTTCTTCATATACACACACACACACACACACACACACACATATATATATATATATACATATGCCCAACAATTACAAACTGATTAACATATATATAGGATGCCTAAACACTGGGACAAGGAAATCAAGAAGTCTTCTTGAAATAGAAAATAATGTCCATAGTCTTATGTAAATTAAATTAACTGATGCTGGTCATTCGTGAAATTGTGAGATTATCATATTAACTTTAATCACATGACTGTTTCATCTCATATTGTTCAAAACGGAATTTCTGTTTGTTCTGTTTGAAGTCATTTAAAATGAATTTCATGCAAAGGATTTATAACTCGAAGTTTTAATTTGAAGGAAAAGGAAAGAAAAATTGCGTGTGAGAAAAAAATTTGTACTCTTGATTCAGTTTTAAACATCCTTAAATGAAGACCTTTGTTGAGGCTTAACTCTTATACTAACAACATTCATTGTTGGTTGCATGGTTAATACTACCTTATATGAAATTGCTCTTGGTATAAAAAAATTCTTTATTTCTAACTGTGGATGTTATCTTTCGTATGACGAGGAGTCTTGGGAATATATTTTTGTTTGTGACGAAGGCAAGCAATCCGAAACTTCGAAGTCACTACCAAACTTTTTCCCTCTAAAAGTTTAATAAATATTTATTCGCCTAAAATATTGAGTTATCTTTCAGTTTCATGTTAAATTGTTTTCTATATACAACTTGATATAAAACCAAACATTTAGGTAAATGGAGACGTGTGTGGATGGTGCGTAAAAGTGTGCGTATGAAAGGAGAGAAAATATATGTAAAAGACAGTCTATCTGCTCTCTAACCTTTCTCTGTTTCTCCTCTCCTTATAGTCTTTAGTTCTCTCTGGCAAACGACTTCTCCCTCGTTGCCGAACAGTCATTGTGTATTGCAAGAAGTTTTATTTGTACAGTTCTGGATGTTAAATTTTAGAACGAAGTGTTGCTTTCTAAGTCTTCCTTTCATTTCCCCGTCTTCCGGTATGTCCATTACGACGAATGTAACTTAGACCTTCGATAAATATGAACGAGAAAATAAATACCAAACTAAATTAAGCACCGTTGTCAAATGATCGACTAAAACGTTTGGAAGTGATGCTCCAGTATTGCTGTAACCCTCCCCATCTCTCTCTCTTCCTCCCTCTACTTGAAAACAGTAAAATAATATAACACCAATAATACACTTGCTCCATTTTTATATATAAGCATTCAAACAGAAAGCAAATGCAATGTCACGCCCGTTTTCATCCAAGATACAAATAAATACATGGCATACATACAATATACAAACATGATCATCAAAGATAAAAAAATTAAAACTTTACAAAATACCATTTATAAAATCCACACTTGGAACGATATTTAGTTTCTCCGTCACAAACGAAACACAACGTACAGAAATACCCAAAATAAAACAAATATTCCTTCTACTCTAGGCACAAGCCCGAAATTTGGGGGGAGGGGTCCAGTCGATTAGATCGACCTCAGTACGCAACTGTGGAGGCACATGGCCTAATGTTTAGAGCAGCGGACTCACGATCGAGGGATCGTGGGTTCGAATCTCAGACCGGGCGATGTGTGTGTTTATGAGCGAAACACCTAAGCTCCACGCGGCTCCGGCAGAAGGTAATGGCGAAACTTCTGCTGATTCTTTCACCACAACTTTCTCCCACTCTTTTCTCTTGCATCTTGCAGCTCACCTGCGACGGACCGGCGTCCCGTCCAGGTGGGGAACCTATACGCCAAGAAACCGGGAAACCGGCCCTTATGAGCCAGGCATGGCTCGAGAAGGAACAAACATTACGCAACTGGTACTTAATTTATTGACTCCGAAAGGATGAAAGGCAAAGTCGACCTCGACGGAATTTGAATTCGGAACATAAAAACAGACGAAATACCTATTTCTTTTACTACCCACAAGGGGCTAAACACATAGGGGACAAACAAGGACAGACAAACGGATTAAGTCGATTATATCGATCCCAGTGCGTAACTGGTACTTAATTTATCGAACCCGAAAGGATGAAAGGCAAAGTCGACCTCGGCGGAATTTGAACTCAGAACGTAGCGACAGACGAAATACCGCTAAGCATTTCGCCCGGCGTGCTAACATTTCTGCCAGCTCGCCGCCTTCCAAAATAAAACAAATATTAATCAACATCAGGCATTCTCACAGACTAATAGATTGGAACATAGACGAGTACTTCAAGAAAATTAACGAAAAACACACACCTATTAAAAATATGTGTATCGTATTAATCATGAGTTAACATTACACCGTTTATTGAGTACTCTCTTCATCTTTCGGTGACAAATAGTAACATTAGAACAAACATGCATACACGCGCACACAAACTTAACTCATATACATACATATATCACTATATTGTATTGAATACACGATTATCTTCTAGTTTTATCTTATTTATCAAAATATTTTCATAATTTTCACGGGAGTTTCTTGAAATATATTTCGAATAATAAATATTCTAAATCCAACATTAATACTCTTAGATCTTCACAGTTTCGTCTTCAGTCTGAAGTGATATATTGCTGTCTTCAAAAAATATTAGAACCATCTTAACAATAACAAGCTACAAGCATGTAAATGTATGATTAAGCTACTAATAACCAATGTAAATTCGCTTGCAAACGTAGTAGTTGTAGTTTTCACAACTCCAACTGTTATATTGATCATACAAACATTCACTGACCAGTCCACCAAGCTCACTAGCGGCAATGCACTATTTCATGCGACACAAAACAGGAAAATAGCAGATAACATGTCTACACAAAACCAGACTATTATGAAAGAAACACAATATGAATTAGTGAAAAAATGAAAATAACCATCTGACTGATGACGTATAAATGTAATAGTAAAAATTAAAATCCCCATGGTAACATATATATCTACTACATTGGTTCTGTCTACTATAAATGGACAGCAACCTACGTTGATATCACTCCTGAAGATAAGACTGTGAAGTTCTTAAAATATTAAGATTTCAAGGAAATTATGTGAAGAGGTTTCGATGAAAAATAAAATTGGAGTAGTCTTGATATCAAACCAACATACAAACATGTGTACGCGTGTGTGCGTGTGTGTGTGTGTGTGTGGGCGTATGTGAGTGTGTTCAAACGTTGCAATTTTTTTACCAAATAATGGAAAATGGTGTAGAGTATAAGGTTCGTTAAAATTGTGCTTTTTCTTGCACTTTTGGTATTCGGGCTTATTTTGTATACATTTTATAGATTGCTTTCTGATATTGCTTTATTAGGGTGAATTCTATGTCGTCGTCTTTCATTGGCTAATTCATCGGTCGTCCTGTTTTTGCTTGTAGTTTTCTGTTTGAGTAATATTGGCACAATTGTGTATTTCAGATATTCGGTATACATACCGAGAAGGCGGCGAACTGGTAGAATCGTTAGCGCGCCGGACGAAATGCTTACCGGTATTTCGCCTGTCGCTACGTTCTGAGTTCAAATTCCGCGAAGTCGACTTTGCCTTTCACCCTTCCGGGGTCGATTAAATAAATACCAGTTACGCACTGGGTCGATATAATCGACTTAATCTGTGAGTTTGCCCTTGTTTGCCCTCTCTGTGTTTAGCCCCTTGTGGGTAGTAAAGAAATAGGTATACATACCGCGTGGTTTCATGTGTCGATTTGATTGCGTAACACTTTGAACAAATCTATTTTACTATGGATCAGATTACCCAAAGCCTTGTGAGTGGAATTTCGTAGAAGACAACCGTGAGGAAGCCCACATGTGTGAATGTATACACACACACACATGCATACTTACACACACATAGACATACACACGTGTGTATGTATGTGTATATGTTTGTATGTATGTATGTGTGTGTATGTCTGTATTTATGTATGTGTCTGTGTATGTATATATGTGTGTATGTATGCATGTATGTATGTATGTATATATGAATATGTGTGCGTGTGTATGCGTATGTATGTAAGTCTGTATGTATGTATGTATGTATGTATGTATGCGTATGTATGTATGTATGTATGTGCATGAGTGCGTATGTATGCATGTAAATATAAAAACGTAAAGCACAAAATCGGGTTTTCGCGTTTCTGTTTCCTTTCCCGCAAATTGTAACCTAACGCTTATACACGAGGATGACTAAGAAAAGAAGATATTATAGTATGCGAGGAATAAAGTTAAGGTTTGAAGTGAAACAAAAATATAAAGGGAGAAGAAGCGAAAAGAGAAACTAGAGAGAAGCTTTTGATCTTTGGCACTCTAAAGATAGATCGTTATTCCTCTTTTGTAGTCTTTTGGAAAGTAAAAAGGCAAGAGTTAGTCTGTCACTTGTAACAGACAAGCTTCATCTTTTTATCTGGACACTGGCTTTGTTTCAATTAATTTCGAATTTAATGAATTTAGTAAAATGATTGTCATTATTAAGGTGGTTCTAGGAACATAAAGAAGCATAAAATTTTGATATAAAGTTTTCATTTAGCCCCCTTGAAACCCCCCTTTTTTTTACCATAATAATATTGAAATACACTGCTTTTGTTTCAGTTAATTTTGAAAATGATGAGTAATTAACGGATCTTTTCGGTTTGACCGGCAGTTTTTTCTAGCGGTGTCATATGAAATTGTCACCCATAATAATGACCCTAGTATCGATCTATTGCATTTCAATTTGTTTTAGGGTTAGCGTTAGTTAGGGTTAGTTAGGGTAGTTAGGGTTAGTTAGGGTTAGGGTTAGGGTTAGGGATGGAGGGAAGGGTATCTTTTTTTCTTCAGAAATGTAAATAAACACAATCTGTTTCTTAAACGAGGGACATATTCATACGGCACAGAATGCTTTCACCTCAATAGACGTCATTGATTGGTTGAAATATCAGAAATTGAAGAAAAAAAAACAACAAATATCTTACAAACTATAGAATTTTCTCAATGAAGCCAAGAGAAAAAGATGTTTTATAAAAACATTCTACCAGTATACGAAGTTTAAAGGTGTTTAGTTACGTGGTAATTATTTTAAAAAACTGCCGGTCAAACCGAAAAGATCCAAATTTACTATAATAACAGTCATTATTAAGCTGGGATTTGGAAAATAAATTAACATGAAAGATTGATGGAAGCCTTTAATTTATCTCACTTTAAAACAAGAATCATGGATCCAAGTGCGGTCTTCGGTGAATTAGTGTGAGAAGGAAGACTACTAGATACCTTTCAAATAGTAGACGTCACACAGCTAGATTAATTGATTAATGCACAGAACGTTTTGAGAATGAAAATTCCCAGATGATTTGACGCCTATGATTTGGCGACCATACTCTTTTACTCTTTTACTGGCCATGCTGGAGCACCACCTTTAGTCGAGCAAACCGACCCCAGGACTTATTCTTTGTAAGCCTAGTACTTATTATATCGGTCTCCTTTTGCCGAACCGCTAAGTTACGGGGATGTAAACACACCAGCATCGGTTTTCAAGCGATGTTTGGGGGGGGGGCAAACACAGACACACACATACATATATATACATATACGACGGGCTTCTTCCAGTTTCCGTCTACCTAATCCACTCACAAGGCTTTGGTCGGCCCGAGGCTATAGTACAAGATACTTGCCCATAGTGCCACGCAGTGGGACTGAACACGGAACCATGTGGTTGGTAAGCAAGCTACTTACCACACAGCCACTCCTGCACCATGTAAATGTTTAGTGCACTGAAACTTACACTAATTAATATAATCATTATTCCTGTCAGAAGCTGATCGAAGGTTAAACATTCGCATGGACCAGATCATCTGATACTGATCCCTGACTGACAGCTTGTTGAACTGATTGATAAACTGCGCTTTGACACTTTACTGTATTGACCTGGTACTAAGTTAATATCGGAGAAAGTGTTGTATCAATCCAATCGGTCATCTCAAATCTAGAAACTTGAAAGGACCGAAGGAGATATAACCAAGTTTTACTGATTACAACTCTATTTCACGCATATATATTTATCAATTAATAGTTAATTGAACATAAACATATCAAATGCAATGAACTTTAAATAATTTAATTCGGAATAGTTAAGCACCGAGGAAAAAAATTTGGGTTTCAAATTTTGGCACAAAGCTAACAATGTCGAGAGGGTGGGGCTAAATCGATTATATCGACCCAGTTTTCGACTCGCAGTTATTTTATCGGTCCCAGTATTCAACTGGTGCTTATTTTATTGACCCTGAGAGGATAAAAGGCAAAGTCGACCTCAGCAGAATTTGAACTCAGAACGTAAAGACGCGCGAAATGTCGCTAAGCAATTTGTCCGGCGTGCTAACGTTTCTTATTTCTTTATTGCCCACAAGGGGCTAAACACAGAGAGGATAAACAAGGACAGACAAAAGGATTAAGTCGATTATATCAACCCCAGTGCGTAACTGGTACTTATTTAATCGACCCCGAAAGGATGAAAGGCAAAGTCGACCTCGGTGGAATTTGAACTCAGGACGTAGCGGCAGACGAAATACCGCTAAGCATTTCGCCCGGCGTGCTAACGTTTCTGCCAGCTCGCCGTCTTGATCTGAGAAAAAATGTTAGTCAATGAATAATATTTTTTTTAAATCACCATATGCACTATGAATAGCAAAACTCAAATTAATGACATGCATATCTATTCTTAACATATTCCGGCGGATTCGAACAAGAGTCTACTGATTGCTGTTGCATTTCGTCATTGGAGAACGACTCTTTCAGACAAATGTATGTTCAGAATACGCTCAATTCATTGGAGTGGGAACACGTTGATAACAGGGGGTTGAATTTTGTTGCGCAATTTGTTCAATCCAAGCTACACCAGACCAATGAATCTTATAAGTTATTGGTTCGATCTGGTATAGCTGTAGCAAGGCGGCGAGCTGGCAGAAACGTTAGCGCGCCGGGCGAAATGCGTAGCAGTATTTCGTCTTCCGCTACGTTCTGAGTTCAAATTCCGCCGAGGTCGACTTTGCCTTTCATCCTTTCGGGGTCGATAAATTAAGTACCAGCTACGCACTGGAGTCGATGTAATCGACTTAATCCGCTTGTCTGTCCTTGTTTGTCCCCTCTGTGTTTAGCCCCTTGAGGGTAGTAAAGAAATAGGTACAGTTGTAGCTGAGGAGATAGACAAGGAGAGAGGCAAGGAGATGGACAAGGATGAAACACTGGTGTTCCCCCACCAACAACAACAACGAATCGAGTGTGAAATGAACACACATTCGTCTGAAAGGAGATGTTACTCAACGAAATACACCAGCGATTAGTATACACACGTTCAAATCTGCTGGAAAGTATTAAGAATGAATACGTCTGTTTCGTAATGTTGTTTTAATTATTTCGACAAGCATAGGAAACATCACGAGCTTAGGTATAAGCTCCCCAAAGAAGTATAGACTTCATCATACTTGCAGAAGTTGTGATGAGAAAATTACTTAGTAAATGTACCGTAAATACAGGCCTGTCGCGTGACTTTTAGATGCCTTCTGCTACTTTTGTTTCGAGGATCCATCCCCTCAGTCAAAATTTATAATCTACGCACCTTTTATTCATAGCTATATTTTACTTTATTCTGTCTGAAGTTCAATATTTCACCTTATCCTAAAGGCTCTTTAGTGGTACAATGAAATATTTTTATAAGAACTTTTGCAGGTACAATGTATTACCATTTTATTTCTTGAAATTTTCAGTTAACAGAGTTTAATTATTGTTCAACATCTTAACCAAAGTAATAGATGACTCATCTACGTATTTTGATTTTAACATGGGGCACTGCAACCGCGGAGGTCACCTGCAACCGTACGGGTTACAGGGGCTTAGCGATGGCCCTGCGTAAATAACACTGGCTGATGGTGAAAATTATATTTTATAGAATGAATTAATCGGAGAAATTAACCAATAAATTTCTTCGGAATAGAATAAAATTACGTTACGTTAAATTATTATTAGTTGCATTGTACCATGTCCATCGGCCAAGAGAATTGATTCTCAACTGACATAGTCCACCTAGCTGAGAGTGAAGGGAAAACTTACCGCTGGGTTGTAGAAATAGTAAAAGATATAGTGGTACTTGAAAATTGACTCTGCCTCCAGTGATTAGTGAAGATGAGTTCGATTACATGTGGGAGTCCGAAAAAGTTTGCTATTCATTCAACAGCTGATAAGAATACAGCCAAATGTCTTCGCCTCCGTCTACCCATCTACTTGTCGGTTGAGAACTAATATTTCTTCTGATAAGTTCTGCGTATACAGGCATCGATCACCGAGTGTATATACCACTCAGCTAACTTTGATATTTAAATGTGTGTGTCGATGGATGGATGGATGGATGGATGGATGGATGGATGGATGGATGGATGGATGGATGGATGGATGGATGGATGGATGGATGGATGGATGGATGGATGGATGGATGGATGGATTATTTATTTATTTATTTAAAGGTCACAATACTTGTATTAAAGCGCTACTAATAGTTTCATATGTTGAGAAAACTCAATCATATTCTTAAGAAATTGAATGATAGAAGAAACGCGAAAAACTGAGAAGGCAGCATATAGAAAACGCATACAGTGAACAACGGAAAACGGAAAATGTAAAAAGTAAAAAAGTAAAAGACCTTAAATGATAAGGCTAGAATGGTATCAGTTCAGTCAGGAATAGGCGGAATTTTCCAATTCTTCAAAATATATTTATACATATGCATGCAACCACTGAAAATGTCTTTTTCGGCGATCACATCTGCTTCACCTCCCAAGCTAACCAATCATATCTATCGACTTTTCTTTCTTTCTTATCGCATACATTGTTGTCAGCTGAGCATGCTATATCTATGATCCAGCACCGTTTGCTTTCTTTCTCAACACTATGTCTGGTTTCCTATTCTTTATCTCATGGTCGCACTGATTCATAAAATCTCATAGGACCTTTGCATTATAATTTTCGATGATGCCTTCGAGTTTATGTTCGTACTACTTTTTTTCTCAGTCAAGTCCACACTTTTTGCAAAGTGTCCAATGGACAATCCTTACTATGTTGTCATGACGTCTCTTATATTCTTTCTGGGCGAGTGGTGTACATTGACTGGTAATATGCCATACGTCTTCATCATTTTGCACTTATCTCTTTTTGATGTGTTGTTTATTCTGTATTTGATGTAATTGTTTCTGAATGCTTGCTCTTGGGCAGCACAGATTAGAGCCTCTGTTTCTGATTTTAAATCACTTTTAGTCATCCATAGCCGTCTTTTTTCTCTGTCTGTCTTATCTTCAACATCCCTATGAAATTGTCCATGCATTCCTTTCTTTATCCAACTATTTTCAGTTTCATTCATTCTCAAGTGCTTGTACAGTACTTTATCTTTACAATCTTCCATCCTACATAAGTCTGACCTTACTTCCAATAATAGCGGTTTTGTGGCATTTTTACATACCATGCTATGTTGTTTTCTTCTGCTCTAGTCTCCACCTTAAATTTTTCTGTCATTTCTTTCTCTATCAGTTTTTTGTTGGCGACTCTTGAATACATACACAGACTTTGCTTTCCTCAGAATCAGTGTTAGTGGTATCATGCACAGTCCAAAGGTCCGTGGGGACAGGCAGTCCCCTTGGAAGATGCCTCTCCTGATTTCTATTTTCCCTAAAATTCTTCCATAAGTTGTCAGTTCCGTCCTCCACTTCGCCATACTTTTTCCAAGCAATCACTCAACATTCTATGCAATACCAAATAGGTTCATACATTCCATAATCCAAGAATGTGAGATCATATCGTATGCCTTACGATAATCGATTCATGACATGGCTAAGTTAGTTTTCTCCCTCTTGCAGTCTCTAAGTACAGTTTTGTCTACCAGGAGTTGACTCTTGGTACCTCTGCCCTTACGCTTGAACTCCTGCTCAAGTGGAAGGATTCCATGTTTTTCCAGATGTCCGTACATTGGCTTTGCGACTATTCCAGTCAATAATTTTTACATAAGTAGCAAACAGGATATCGGCCTGTAATTGTCTTCCGTATCGCCTTTTCCGATGTTTTTCGAGCACAGCACTGTCCCACCCATTGTCAACTATTCTGATGTTAATTGGTCGGCATTTAACAAAAGTTGCGTTGTGCAGTTATTCGTGCATGACATTCACCAAATCTTTTGATCCAGTAGTCTTGAAATCCATCTGGTCCCGGGGCCTTCCATTTGTCCATTTTTTGCTGATTTCCTTCACTTCCCTAACTGAAATGACTAGCTCTGGCCTGTTGTGGGCAAACTACTGTTTGTTTCAGTTCTTGCAGCCATTCAGCATCCTTCTTTCGCTCTTTGTCTTTGCTCCAGATGTCACTCCAAAATCTTTCACTTTTAATGTTATCTGGTATCAATTTTTCATCTGTACACCCTGCATTTATTTCTTTGTAGAATCTCTTCTTATCTACCCTGAATAACCTATTCTGCTGGTATCCCTTCATTCTTTGGTCGTATCTTACCATCTTTCACTTGGCTCAATCTCCACCGATCAACCTTTTTATGGTTGCAAATAATGTTTCTATCGTTCTCCTGTAGACTTGCCTTTATTCTATCGTGTGTGCTGGATAACGACAGGCTGGAGCCGGACCAGTATCTTTGAGCCTGCCGGGTGCAACACTGTCACCATCGAGTTCTTCAGTTTCATTACCACCGTTATTCACTATATTTTGTTTTTTCATTGTCACTCATATTAGGTAGCGATTATCGGGTTGCGCAATTACCAGTGATTTTATTGTAACACCATCACTCGATGTATCATCGATCTGGACATGAGGAGATTCCAACCGCTACCTTTCATCATTATTATTGCCATCACTGGTATTATTATTTTCATGTTTTTACTATTTGTCATTGTTAATATTTCCTCTGATCCGACATGAGTTTTGGCTAATTGTCATTAACACTTTCGTGCTAGTACTAGTTTCCGGGTCTTATCTGTTAGCGTAGACATTATTATTATTATTATCATTAGTAGTAGTAGTAGTAGTAGTAGTAGTAGCTTTATCACTATTACTAGCGATAGTAGTAGTGGTGGTATCGGTTGTAGTGGAGTAATTAATATTAGTATTAGTGGTGGTGCTATTATTATCAGTCGCCTCAGTTACACTCGTACCTTCATAGGAGGCGGGGGATGTTTCATACCCAGTGCATGGACATGCTAACCACTTAGGTCATCCCAGAAACAGCTGTAAGACTTCAAATTAACGTTACCCTAATTAAATTATTCTAAATGACTTGAGATACTCGTTCTGCCATCGTTTTGATTTTCCTCTACTATAATATATATATATATATATATATATATGATAGAAATAAGAGCTAAAATGCTCTAATGCTGTAGTCAAAGCACCTAATTATATACAAATATACAAACATGGACTATAATCGTCTGAAAACGCCGTTCGAGGATTCCTTATACTACATCCAGTTTCGGCAATTTCTGTTGCCTCATCGGTAAGAATTCGCTCTACTTTAGTCGCACTCAGTGACAATTATAGTTTTCCTTTTCGGTAAAACATTGCAAACTGCTGTCTATTTTAATTTTAAGTATACACGTTAGCGATTCCTTAAATCATCCAAATATTACAATGATGAAAACATATACTGACGGAGAATTAAGTCCGAAATCTGCCGAAATAGGGTGAGTCCTTACTGATGAGGCAACCGGATTTGCCGAAACTGAATTAAGTATGAGGAATTCTCGGGCGATTATAGTCTCTGTCAGTATATATGTATACAATTATGTGCTTTGACTACATTAGACCATTTTAGATCTTATTTCTAGCAATGTATGTGTTTCTAATATCCTAGTCACATTTAGTGACAATTATAGCTTTCATTTTGGGTAAAAAAAATTGCAAACTATTGTCTATTTTGATTATATCTGTGTGTGTGTGTGTGTGTGTGTATCTATACACTTGTTGGCGATTTCTTTTCCTTCTTTGATTTATATATGTGCGTGTGCATGTGTGTATGTGCGTGTGTGTGTATTTGTGTGTGTGTGTGTGTGTTGTGTGTGTGTGTGTGTGTGTGTGTGTGTGTGTGAGTACAGATATGGCGCTGGCGTTGAGGTGTTTGCATCGCAGTCATATGGTTCCGATATACCGACTTATATAAACGAGTGATACGAGAGCTGTGACATCTTGCTTGTATTAATTTCAGCTCACGTTAATAACTGCAAATTCAGAGACAGATAGAGAAGGAAGGAAGGAAGGAAGGAAGAAAGAAAGAAAGAAGAGAGAGAGGCAAACAGACAGACGGACAGACATCTGACTGTTGAAGAAAGACTTCAAAAGTAACTAGTGGCGGCTTCTCTTGAAAATGGACGAAACTTGGCGTTTTGCTATTATCAAATACCTGCAGAATAGGGTAGAGTCCCTATTCTGCCATGGTTACTACATTAGAAGATGATACTCCAGCTTTATCAACAAGGCAAAAGTGAGCAGCTGAATTTAGGATGGGAAGGGATAGTCTTAAAATTGAACCAAGATCTGGAGGTCCTGCAACTTTTACAATTGAAGAAAAAGTTGATCGTGTTCACCACATGGTGATGGATGTTAGGCGATTGAGTATAAATCAAATATCCAATGCGATTTGCATATCCCGTGAGGAAGTTGAGAACATTTTGCTCAGTGGACTTGGCAAGACGAAGGTTTCTGCGCAGTGGGTATCACATCTGACACCTTATCAAAAGCTCACTAGGCCTATTACATCACGAGAAAATCTGACAGCTGGTTTCCTTGAGCGTTTACTAACCCCAAATGAGTGATGGCTTCATAACTTTGAGCCAGAGACAAAAAGACAATCCATACAGTGAAAACAGCCCTCCTCACCTGCTCCAAAGATTGCCAAGGTCGTTCCATCTGCAGGAAAGGTGATGGCCTCTTTTTTGGTGGGATGTAAAAAGCATGGTGTTTATTGATTATCTTCAAAAGGACCACACCATCAATGGAGAGTACTATGTCAAATTGCTCAGGCAGTTACGAAATGCTATTAAGAACAAACACCCTGGGAAATTGACGAAAGGGATCTTGTCTCATCAGGACAATGCTCTAGCATGCAAGTCCTTGCTTTCAATGGTTGTTGTGCGTGATTGTCGCTTTTGAGGCGACTTGATATATATATATATAATATAATATATACTAATATATATATATATTGGTAAAAACGGTAAGATAACAAAGAAAAGAGACCTCATATCATGAAATAGATGAAATTTATCTGTAAATGTAATATGTGACAATATTCAATAGCCAAGATAAAACTCTGAGTTTCGGATGCCGAGGTGGAAATTCACACCACCAACTCTTCGAGTTTATCTTGGCTGCCCGAATAATTGTCACATATTATTTACAGATATATATATATGTGTATGTGTATGTATGTATATATATGGTGTATGTATGGTGTATGTGTGGGGGTATATATATGTGTGTATGTGTATATATGTGTATATAGGGACTAGTGTGCTGTGTGTGCATGTGTGTGTATGGATTTGTGTGTGTATGGTGTATGTGAGTGTGTGTGTATGTGTATATATATATATATATATATATTTTTCTGTGTGTATATGTATGTTGGTCGTGTGTGTATATATACATGTGTGTATACGTTTATGCAAGTGAGTGGTGTGTATGTATACATATATATGTGTATGTGTAGATATGTATATGTATGTGTGAGTGTATATATGTGTGTATGTGTAGAGGTAAGTGAGAATCCTTATTACCTAAAACTCTATTCCCCTTTTTATATATATATATATATATATATATATATATATATATATATATTATATATATTTTATTATTTATATATTATATTTATTTTTTATTTTTATTTTTATTTTTTATATTTTTTTTATATATTTTTTTATTTTTATTTTTATTTTTTATTTTATTTTTATTTTAATTTTTATTTTTATTTTTATTTTTTATTTATTCTCCTATCTATTTAACGCTGACTCCTTGACCACGCCCCAAGTATGATTTTTGCGCTATGCCTACCCCCCAAAAAGTCCCCACCAACACCCCTTTAAACCTGCCTAAATGTATAAATGCCAATACAATTTTGTAACTAGCTTCCTGAAGATTTCTCTGAATGAAACAGTTCTAGTCCTGTAGAAGCTCCTTCTATATAATAAATTAATTTTACTCTGCTATGTATTGAGTACCTTATTTACTGTGGTTAACCCCGAATCAACCCGGGACCTACATATCCTAGCACACCCTAGTGCCCTTATAACCATCACCAAGAAAAAATGCTGACAAGATTGACCTCGACACTTCCCTGAAGAACATTACTATCCCACCAAGGAAAACAGTACCAAAAAGCCCTCATTAGACGGACTGATGAGTTCATCAAAAGAATCCGATGGAGATCGTTCTTCTTCGACCATCCTGATGTAGCATCTACCAGTAATGATAAGTACGGCTTCAAACAAATAAGGCCCCTCCTACCAACAGCCTACTTGAACCGTTTGAAGAAGACCTCTTCCTCATGATAAAAAACATCAAATTCAGGAGAGTCAACTTACCTTTCCAAACGGAACTGAATGAGAAGCTTTCGAAAATGAAAAGCTCCAAGAACCTCCATGTCCCTTCGGACAAGACAAAAAAAATATTTACGCGGTGACGCGGACACCTACAACAGACTAGCCGATAACGCCATCACAGCTAAGTACAAGAAAGTAGACGACGCAGCGCTAATGAAAACCAATTTAGCCGGGAAAGTGATTGCCACCTCCCTTAAAATCGATGACCGAACCGAACCCCTGAGGGTGAAGTCCCCACACTTCACCCTGAAGGACCACAAAGACCATTTCGAAAAATAAACCGTCGGTCCGTTTGATTAAACAACCAAGTCTGACATCGGATCCGCAGCAAGAAGATCCTGGACAGGATTTTACCAAAAATGCGTGAAGCTTCACCCCTTCCACTCTGGAATAGGACCTCCGAGGCAATAACCTGGTTCCAGGATTTACCTGATAAAAGCAACCACCCGATTCCTAAACTGGATATCGAGGATTACTACGCTCCATATCGGAGAGCTTGCTGATCGAAGCGATTAACTTCGCCAGAGGTCTTCCACCATCACCGAGGTCGAGCAAGATGTGATCTCCACGCACGTAAGACTTTTCTTTTCTATGACGGATCCCACTGGATCAACAAAAAATCTGTGACCCCCTTCGACGTCAGCATGGGTGCTAACGACTCTGCTGAAATAAGTGACCTAGTGGGCTTTTCATCCTCCATAGGCTGAAAACCCTATTCACAGGCCTCTCCGGTGGTCTTTACCGCGATGACGGCCTTTTCGCCCTCCACAAAGTAGTAAACCCCAGGACCACGGATGGGTTCCGGAAAAATCTTTACACCTTCTTTAAAAACTTAGGCCTTAGGATTACCTTGAGAATCCAACTTAATAAAGCTAAATTCCTTGATGTCACCCTCGACTTAAAAACCTCAATTTATTACCCGTACCACAAACCGAATGAATCCCTTAAATATATAGATATTAATTCCAACCACCCAAAAATATATTAGATAAATAAGTAAAAAGTGTCTCAATTAGAAGTTCTAGCCTGTCCGCCACGGAAGATATCTTTAAGGCCGCAGCCCCCTATTACAACGGGCAGGCCCGCCGCAGTGGCTTCAAAGATAAGATTACTATACTAGTATAGCCCCCACGCCAACCTAGGAAAAATAGACGAAGACACATTAGCTGGTACAACCCCCCCTTCAACCGGGAGGTCGACACCTGTAGCTAAAATCTTCTTCACCCTCCTACAGAAACACTTCCCACCCAACATAAGACTACACTATCCTAAATAAGAACACTATTAGACTCTCCTACTCTACCACGCCCAATCTAGCCAGGAACCTAGCCAACACAATGTGAGAAAAAACTTACATACCTACTTTTTCCGAGGCCCATCCAACGTCCGATAGCAATTGCAACTGCCCTGATAAAACTACCTGCCCCCTCAACAACAACTGCCTACAGGGGACCTAGTATATACATGCGAGGTGGTAAGATCAGGCCCTGACGATAAAAGAAAATCCTACATAGGAATGACGTCAACAGCTTTAAGCCGTTGGTACGCACCACAACTCGTTCCGGCGACAGGATAAATCCAACCAAACTACCCTCGCCGCCCACATCTGGTACCTTAAAAGGAATTCCATCCCCTCAAGACCAAGTGGAACTACTACAGAAGGCGCGCTCATACACAGGAGGCCATACCTGCTGTGACCTCTGATATCGGAGAGCCTAGAGATCTTGTTCGCCAAAGGCCCTCTCCTTGACAAAATCTCAGAACACTCCCCAAATTGTATGCATATGAAGATATGCGAACTACAAGAACTATAGACCTACCCGGCAACCAGATTGATGACCACCCACCCACACAAAACCCCCCCAATCCCACCGTTCCCCTAGCACCCCCGATTACCTTTTCTCCTAAGACCTTTCACATATTGTATGTGCACGCTTGTAATGTG
>NW_021831997.1:0-20000 GCF_006345805.1 Octopus sinensis
GTACACAACCTGTCTTCGTCTTTTTTTTTTTCGTAAACTCTCCCTATATATATATATATATATACATATATATTTTTCCAATACCTGTTACACATATACCAACATCAGACCACTACTTTTCTCGACCACTTGAAGCCCAACTTTATAGTAATAACAATCAACTCCTGTCAGTCAAATTCAAAAAGGCTGACGACAAGTATCACGTTTGAACATCCAGAGAACCGAAGAATTTGAATCAAACTGTTTTCATCCATACATACATACATATAGTATATGTAAATATATATTATATATATATATATATATATATATAGTATATATATATATATATAATATATATAATATATACTAGCAGTATAACCGGCCTGCCCGGGATTAAGTTACGATTGTTAAGCTAATCAAGTTCTTATTTCAAACCAAACTAAGTAATATCGACTCTCAACAAAACACACTTTTTACTCGGCGGCGTAAAATAAAAAACAAAGCTCTTTCACACCCAAAGTAATGTGTGTGAGAGAGAGAGAAGGGAGGAGAAATATGAACGATTTAAAATAAATGATTTAAAATAAATATATTGTAATTGTTGTGTGAGAAAGTATATATATACTATGATTATAAAATATAGTGTCTTTCAAAAACATAAACAAATCATTTTACATTTTATTTTTTATGAACGTCGTCACTTACTTTCTCTCTCTCTCCCTCTCTCACTTTGTATTTCCCGTGAAACTCTCTGCCTCCTACTTCCACTTTTCTTTATCTTGTTTTTGTTTGTTAGACGCCGTCAAAAAAGCTATGGCTGAATTTTTTTATGGCTAAAAGCTATGGTTGAAAATAGATTTTTACGCTATCCGCGGGTGCCTCGGGAAAAAATAAGCTGACAAAACCCAGATAGGGTGTTGACGAATGTCCTCCTAAGATTTGAGCCACATGCGTGCGAATTTGTGGATGTGCATAAATTACAATCACGTACACACACATCATGCGTTTTATAGATATGATATCAGGTAATTAAGAATAAAATGTCCGATTTTCTTATGCACCGAGTTTGACAGTCGTTAACTTCGGACGTCATCGATAGTGGGGAGGCAAACACGTCAAACAAATATATACATATGTATATATTATATATAATTATATATTATATATATATATATATCTATATATATATATATATATATATATATATACAACGGGCTTCTTTTAGTTTCAGTCTACCAAATCCACTCGCAAGACTTTCATCGGCCCGAGGCTATAGCAGAAGACACTTGCTCAAGGTGCCACATAGTGGGGCTAAACCCGGAACCACGGGGCTGGGAGGCAAGCTTTTTACCCACAGCCACTCCCGCGCCTTTATGTATGTGTGTGCTTGTGTGTGTGTGCGTGTCTGTATAAATAATGTTGATGGCTTATTGGCAATTTAAAACCTATAGGCAAATTTATATACATCACTAAAGTAACAAGGGTACACAGTGGTACCGGCATTGCTAGAAATAAGAGCCAAAACAACTCATTAGCCACAGAAGGCACTATCTTAGTAAGTTGACGAGGGAAACGATGCTCACTACTGTAGTTAGACAAATTTCCATAATGAAGTACTAAATATACCCATTTTATGTGATTTCAAATCCTGATGCGTAGTATCTCAGTTCGCCCCTAGGGTTCAGCTCAACTTGTCTCATAAGAAAAACCGTTGAAAGCATGTGCTGTTTCAAAACGGCAGAAGTGTATATTATAAATAATATACAGTGGCCGCCAAAATGTTCAGACGGGCATTGTTTTCGTCAGAAAAGTAGATATAATTTTTTATCTAAGTTGTTTTATATTCTATAATTTTCGCAAACAATAAATACGATGTTATTTGTTATTGCCAGAGATTTTGGTGTAATTTGCAGTAAATCACTAAATCATCCATAGCTTTTGTATTATTCCTCTCAAATTACACCAAAATCTCAGACAATAACAATTAATATAGTATTTATTGTCTGTGAAAATTATAGAATATAAAACTACTTTGATAAAAACTTATACTTACTTTTCTGACGAAAATAATGCCGTTCTGAACATTTTGGCCGCAACTGCAGGTGGCTTATTGGCAATTTAAAACCTAAAGGTAAATTTATGAATTGACAAAGATACAAAGTAGTATTAGCACCGCTAGAACAGAGGCATAGAGCATCGGGCTCACAATTATGAGATAGTGAGTTCGATTCCCTGACCGGGCTGTGTGCTGTGTTCTTGAGCAAGACACTTTATTTCTCGTTGCTCCAGTTCACTCAGCTGTAGAAATTGAGTTGCGACGTCAATGAGGGCAAGCTGTTTAGCCTTTGTCTTTCCCCCTGGTATGTATGGGCATTTCCCTTTCATTCTTTCGGGGTCGGTAAATTAAGTACCAGCTGCGTACCTGGAGTCGATATAATCGACTGGCCAACTCCCCCAAATTTCAGGCCTTGTGCCTTTAGTAGAAAGGATCATTATCACTATTATTAATGCGGCGAGCTTGCAGGATCTTTAGCCCACCGGCAAAATACTTAACGGCATTTCATCCGTCTTTAGGTTCTGAGTTCGAATTCAACCGCGGTCAACATGGCCTTTCATCCTTTCGGGGTAGATGTAATCAACTAGTCCTGCACCAAAAATTTTGGACCCTTGTGCCTTTTCTAAAAAGGATTATTATCAGTATTCATTTTGTCATCGTATACAAGGCGCAGGAGTGGCTGTGTGGTAAGTAGCTTGCTAACCAACCACACTGTTCCGGGCTCAGTCCCACTGCGTGGCACCTTGGGCGAGTGTCTTCTGCTATAGCCCGGGCCGACCAATGCCTTGTGAGTGGATTTGGTAGACGGAAACTGAAAGAAGCCTGTCGTATATATGTATATATATATATATATGTGTGTGTGTGTGCTTGTGTGTCTGTGTTTGTCCCCCTAACATTGCTTGACAACCGATGCTGGTATGTTTACGTCCCCGTCACTTAGCGGTTCGGCAAAAGAGACCGATAGAATAAGTACTGGGCTTACAAAGAATAAGTCCCGGGGTCGAGTTGCTCGACTAAAGGCGGTGCTCCAGCATGGCCGCAGTCTAAATGACTGAAACAAGTAAAAGAGTAAAAGAGTAAAAGAGTAAGTACATGTGTATTCATCATCATTCTATTTATTTCATTCAGTTTTAGAAAAATTGAAGCATATCTTTGACACTTCCGGAGCATATTGAACTCGTTCCTCTTTCTCTCTCTGGTCGTGATGGTGCAACCTATAGAACCGTCGCCGACACATTCAGCCAAGAGCATCCTAGAAGAGCCATATTGCATACAACATTTGGTCGATTAATCTAAAAAATTTCATGCAAGAGGCAGTGCGCATGACAACTTTCGAAGCAGCTGCCTGTGATGTCAAACGAGACACGAGCATATGTCATAAACGAGCTTCAGACAAAAAAAAAGAAATCCAAAGAAATCAGTGCGAAGTTTGTCGCAGAAAATTGGTGTTTCTCGTACAACAACGCGACGAATAATAACAGCTGCAGACGGTGAACATTTTGAACATCGTAATCATATTTTTGACATTGTAATTTATCAACTTGTAGTTAAATAGAAGTGTGCTTTAATATGTGCAATATATATATATATATATATATATATATATATATATATATATATATATGGCGGGTGGTAAATAGCTTGCTAACCAACCACATGGTTCCGGGTTCAGTCCCACTGCATGGCATCTTGGGCAAGTGTCTTCTGCTATAGCCCCGGGCCGACCAATGCCTTGTGAGTAGATTTGGTAGACGGAAACTGAAAGAGCCCTGTCGTATATATGTATATATATATGTATGTATGTATGTGTTTGCGTGTCTGTGTTTGTCCCCCTAGCATTGCTTGACAACCGATGCTGGTGTGTTTACGTCCCCGTAACTTAGCGGTTCGGTAAAAGAGGCCGATAGAATAAGTACTGGGCTTACAAAGAATAAGTCCCGGGTCGATTTGCTCGACTAAAGGCGGTGCTCAGCATGGCGCAGTCAAATGACTGAAACAAGTAAAAGAGTAAAAGAGAGTAAAGAGTATAATATTATATATATATATAATATATATATATATATAATTCTTATATATAATATATATATATGTAATATATATATATATATAGGATATATATATATATATATATATATATATATATATATATATATATATACATATATACATATATATATATATATATACATAATATACATATTCATATACACACTCATATACATATATATATATACATATTCACACACACACACACACACACACATATAAATATATATATATATAATATATATATATATATATATATATATATGTATATATGTATGTATGTATGTATGGTGTATGTATGTATGTATGTAGTAAATGGAAGTAAGCTCAGAGAACGACCCTTCATTAGTTGTCGATTGTCTATCTACTCCTCATTTCGAGCATTCAAAAACAATATGAGGCTTCAATGACAGTTGCTCCCATAAATTCTGAAATAAAATTTAGGATTTAATGAGGGTCAAAGTTGCGAACACAAACAGGACGGTGGAGACATACAAGGAAACCGAACGAAATCATACATGGAGGGTTAGGGTTAGGGTTAGATAAAAGATAGCTTAAACTATGCTCTAAATGGAGGTGTAGTCAAATCCTATTTTATGGACTCAACCATGTTCTAAAATAAGTCGAAAGGTAGGCTTCTATAAATCGGCACGAACTTTTCGGACAGTGCAATAGTATACAATAACTATTTCTTTACTACCCACAAGGGGCTAAACACAGAGGGGACAAACAAGGACAGGCAAACGGATTAAATCGATTACATCGACCCCAGTGCGTAACTGGTACTTAATTTATCGACCCCCAAAGGATGAAAGGCAAAGTCGACCTCGGCGGAATTTGAACTCAGAACGTAACGGCAGACGAAATACAGCTACGCATTTCGCCCGGCGTGCTAACGTTTCTGCCAGCTCGCCGCCTTAATAGTATACAATAGTATACAATCGGTGCCCCAGCATGGCCTCAGCCGGATGGCTGAAACAAGTAAAAGAGTAAAAGAGTAAATAACGCTTCACGATGGTGTCACAGCATGGCCACAGTTAGTTACTAAACATGAACAAATTGAGCTTAGAATTTATTTTCGAATTATGTGCATATCGATTAAATATATTTAAAAAATGTAGGGTATCCATATCATGAAAATTATAATATAGTCAACGAAGTTGGATTATAAAATTGAGAAAGAAAATTATATGGAGCGAGATATTTTGTTGAGATATGGAATAGTCTGATTACGTTGAAAACCGTATGGTAGTCTATGCAAAAAATAAGAAGATAAATAGAATTTAAAAGAAAAAATTAATTAAAGGGAAAAGTGAAAAGTAGGTTTAGAAATGAAATTCTATTATAGGATTTATAATAGGAATATATATATAACATTGATAAAACTGTATGTATGTGTGTGTGTTTGTGGTTGTGTGTGTGTGTGTCTGTGTGTGTGTGTCTCTATGTGTGTGTGTGTGGTGTGTGTGTGTGTGTGTGTGTGTGTAAAATACATTAATCGATTGGGTGAGTTGATATTACAAAAATCATAAACTGAAAGATAGATAGAGAAAGAGAGAGAGAGAGAGATTAAAATTGTAATATAATACGGTTGAACTTATAATACGATATAAACCTATATGATACTTAAACCAAAAATGTTTTATGGTTGTGTGGTGAAAAATTCGCTTCGCATTCGACTTCGTATGTTGTCATATTCTATAACTTAACAGTTAGATGAAATATATAGTAATGCGATATTCTCAACTTTAAGTTTATCCCTCTAGATTTTCTATAGATTTCAGAGCCAGCGCTGCAAGTTTACGTTTTGTAAACGAACACGTCCATATAAACGATGCGATCGAAGACGGAAAGAAAATAGCCAATTCAATCGTGTTACACCGCTAAACCTAGTAGGTTTAAGCAATATATTCCTGGATGGATGTTGGATTTGATGTGATGCTGGTGCAAGAACGATAACTCTTGAAATATGCACATACATATTCATTTATAAAACGTTGTAATTTTGAGTGTTAATTCCATAGAAAATCTGTACACATAAACTTAAAAGTAAGAATATCGCACTGCTAACACATGGTAGGAGACAATATTGACTTGTAAACTCCGTATTATACTTGGCAGTGTATTATTGTTGCAAAAAGAAATACTGTGTCCATGTCACCAATTAATATGTACGTACCAGTTGCCAGAAATGCGTTTAATATGTAAATTGGTCTATCTTATTTTGTTACACCGCTAAACCTAGTGGATATTTAAGCAATGTGTCTGCGGATAGTTGACGGGGAGGATGTAGGGATCTTTTTGGTTTGAATGGCATTTTTTCTAGCGGTGTCATAGGAAATTGTTACCCATAATTATGACCCTAGTTTCGATCTATTGCATTTCAATCTGTTTTAGGGTTAGGGTTAGTTAAGGTTAGGGTTAGGGGTGGGGGGAGGTATCTTCTTTTCTTCAGAAATGTAAATAAACCCAATCTGTTTCTTAAACAAGGGACATATTCATACGTCAGAGAATGTTTTTTTACCTCAATAGACGTCATTGATTGGTTGAAATTGCAGAAATTGAAGAAGAAAAACAACAAATATCTTACAAACTATAGAATTTTCTCAATAAAGCCAAGAGAAAAAGATGTTTTATAAACATATTCTACTAGTATACGCAGTTTAAAAGTGCTTAGTTACGTGGAAATTATTTTAAAAACTGCCGTTCAAACCGAAAAGATCCGGATGTAGTACTGATGGGTGGCTGTAGAACAATAACTTTTGAAATATGTATATACTCTTATTACCTACTTTTCCATCTTCGATGGCATTGTTTACACATTCGTTTACGTGATTAATTACTCGAGAAGCGATCAATTACAGAGCTGCGTACATAAATGCAGACTAGTTAATATTTTATATCTGTTTTTATGAAGAAATGAACAATAATGTTTCTTTTATTTATATTATCTTTTTGTATTTCGCTTTAATATTTCACAAAGCCATTTACTTGTGAACAAATATAGTCTATGTTATGACGTGCCTGTACACGTCGGGTGTAAAATAGTATTATCCAATTAAATATTTGGGTATGGTTATCTGAACTAACCTATTGCAGAATTATAATGTTCACACAGAACACACTCCATACTACTAAAACGTAGGTACGATATTAAAACAACACACGTCGCACTGACACAGTAACCAAAACGGTCGAACTGCCGATGACAGTTCACACAGGACTTTATTTATTGAAATCCATTAGCGACGAGCTGGCAGAAACGTTAGCGCGCCGGGCGAAATTCGTAGTCGTATTTCGTCTGCCGCTACGTTCTAAGTTCAAATTCCGCCGAGTTCGACTTTGCCTTTCATCCTTTCGGGGTCGATAAATTAAGTACCAGTAGAACATTGGGGTCGATGTAATCGACTTAATCCCTTTGTCTGTCCTTGTTTGTCCCCTCTATGTTTAACCCCTTGTGGGTAATAAAGAAACATATTTATTGAAATCCATTATTCCCTTTTTTTCTTCAGAAATGTAAATAAACCCAATCTGTTTCTTAAACGAGGGACATATTCATACGGCACAGAATGATTTTTACCTCAATAGACGTATTTGATTGGTTGAAATTGCAGAAATTGAAGAAAAAAAAACAGCAAATATCTTACAAACTATTGAATTTTCTCAATAAAGCCAAGAGAAAAAGATGTTTTATAAACACATTCTACCAGTATGCGAAGTTTTAAATTTTTTAGTTACCTAGAAATTATGTTAAAAACTGCCGTTCGAACCGAAAAGATCCAGGCTTTATGCCTATAATAAAGAAAAATACATACATATATCAGAATGATTAAAAGCTATTTTGACCTCGATGACAAGTTGAACTCTAGCTCACAGCATTCCATCTCTAATACGTTAGCAATTTAAAATCTAAATATTTTAAACCTGTTCCCACAGTTCGGCTCCTGAAGAGGTGGCAAGCATTAACCAAAATGACTGGTTGTAGTTACCGTATGATCCTGATTAACTTATTCTTTGGTTGTGCGATTTCGTCTGAATTACTAAATAAATTAATGCAGCTATGACTTGCCAACGATAGACTCTCTGCGTGACCGCATGACACACCGAAAATAGCTACCAAATCTCCCTCAAATTACACTAAGTTATCTTTTTAAATAACACATTTAGTGAAAAAGATGTGTCTGAAAATACAATTGCTGGTCGCCATTCAAATTTCTTTCATCACAGCTTTGTGCTCGGTTTGATCTGCAATAAAGCAACGACAACAACATCATGCACATCATGCTCATTATTTCCTTCTGGGTTGGTATCGTTGTAGTTGATATAGCCGTGACACAAACTGGAAATAGCAACCAAATCTTACTCAAAACAGACTACCGTCTTTCAATAAAATATAAATAAAGGCGTACGAGTGGCTGTGTGGTAAGTAGCTTGTTTACAAACCACATGGTTGCGGGTTCAGTCCCACTGCGTGGCACCTTGGACAAGTGTCTTCTACTATAGCCTCGGGCCGACCAAAGCCTTGTGAATGGATTTTGTAGACAGAAACTTAAAGAAACCCGTCGTATATATGTATATATATATATATATATATATATATATATATATATATATATATATATATATATATATGTATATGTATGTGTGTATATGTTTGTGTGTCTGCGTCTGTCCCCTCAACATCACTTGACAACCGATGCTGGTGTGTTTACGTCCCCGTAACTTAGCGGTACGGCAAAAGAGACCGATAGAATGAGTACAAGGCTTACAAAGAATAAGTTCTGGGGTCGATTTGCTTGACTAAAGGCGGTGCTCCAGCATGGCCACAGTCACATGACTGAAACAAGTAAAAAGTAAAAAGGGCTCAGTGGCTTTTATTTATACCAACCAAACTATAACCACCAATCGCAAGTGACATGACTTGACAGCATTTACCACGCTTTAAGTGGATATGTTGTCGCCCTCAAATGTTGAAATCCTTTTGCTCCATTCACCTTTGACACTAGTGAACATTGAAAGAAGATCCCGTAATATATTTCTTTACTACCCACAAGGGGCTAAACACAGAGGGGACAAACAAGGACAGACAAAGGGATTAAGTCGATTATATCGACCCCAGTGCGTAACTGGTACTTAATTTATCGACCCCAAAAGGATGGAAGGCAAAGTCGAGCTCGGCGGAATTTGAACTCGGAACGTAACAACAGACGAAATACGTATTTCTTTATTACCCACAAGGGGCTAAACACAGAGGAGACAAACAAGAACAGACATAGGTATTAAGTGGATTACATCGACCCCAGTGCGTAACTGGTACTTAATTTATCGACCCCGAAAGGATGAAAGGATGAAAGGCAAAGTCGACCTCGACGTAATTTGAACTCGGAACGTAACAACAGACGAAATACGGCTACACATTTCGCCCGGCGTGCTAACGTTTCTGCCCTGCTAAAGATAAGGTTGCACCAGCACTCGTCTGGTAATCATTTTCAGCAGAACGGACCGGAGCAACTGAAAAAGGAAATGCCTCGATCCTGTGTATGAAGAACCACCTGCATGAAAAATCGAACCCACGACCTTTATGATTGTCAGCCCAACACTCGAGCCGTTAAGCAATGCGTCTATACTAGAGATATACTGTGTTTGAAAATAAGACGAATGGTCACGGCTGGAATGTTTTTGATGGTAGGTCCGCTTACCTAGTTCTAAAACATCAGCAACTACTACGATGGCGGTGACTATAAGATTAGGGATTCGCATGTCCGATTGTCAACCTGAAAGAAACCGTCAGAAAAGAACTGAATGCCAACTAACATAGTTTGGGTCCGAAAAACTATCATATATACATCGCTTTCGAACTACTTGGCTCAGCTTCGTTAATATCAAATTTGCAGACGGAATCATGGTAATGTGGTTAAGAAGCTCATTTAGCTACTTTGTGGTTTCGGAATCAGTTTCACTGCGCGGCACTATGGGCAAGCATCTTCTATCATAACCTCGTGCCGACCACTGCTTTGTGAATGAA
Source organism: Octopus sinensis (assembly GCF_006345805.1). NCBI lineage: Eukaryota > Metazoa > Mollusca > Cephalopoda > Octopoda > Octopodidae > Octopus > Octopus sinensis. The sequence continues at coordinate 10,110 of NW_021831997.1, forward strand.
TTTGAGACGCGCAATTTGTGTGGAAGTCCGTCGCATGGAATAGTTTTGGTTTTATCGTGCTAGTCTACCTTCGTGAGCTTCTACATGGTCTCTAAAGCTATAGACATAGCGTGGAGGCACATGGCCTAGTGGTTAGAGCAACGGACTCGTGGTGGAAGGTTCGCGGGTTCGAATCTCAGACCGGGCGATGTGTGTGTTTATGAGAGAAACAGCTAAGCTCCACGCGGCTTCCGGCAGAAGGTAATGGCGAAACTTCTGCTGACTCTTTCGCCACAACTTTCTCTCACTCTTTCCTCCGGCATCTTGCAGCTCACCAGCGACGGACCGGCGTCCCGTCCAGGTGGGGAACCTATACGCCAAGAAACCGGGAAACCGGCCCTTATGAGCCAGGCATGGGTTGAGAAGGAACATATATATACTCTTTTACTTGCTTCAGTCATTTGACTGCGGCCATGCTGGAGCACCGCCTTTAGTCGAGCAGATCGACCCCGGGACTTATTCTTTGTAAGCCCAGTACTTATTCTATCGGTCTCTTTTGCCGAACCGCTAAGTGACGGGGACATAAACACACCAGCATCGGTTGTCAAACAATTCTAGGAGGACAAACACAGACACACAGACATACACGCACACACATATATATACATATATACGACGGGCTTCTTTCAGTTTCCGTCTACCGAATCCACTCACAAGGCTTTGGTCAACCCGAGGCTATAGTAGAAGACACTTTCCCAAGGTGCCAAGCAGTGGGACTGAACCCGGAACCATGTGGTTGTTAAGCAAGCTACTTACCACACAGCCACTCCTGCACCTGTATATATACAGAGAGAGACATAGCAATCAAGCCTCGAGCATTGTTAGAAGCTTTCGTTATTTCTCATTTCATTCATTATTCTACATATACTATTATCATACTATTATAAAGCAGCCACATCTGTCGTTTTTCATATCATTAAGAGAGAACATGGTCAAGACGAGAAAGATAATCGATCATAGGTTTGCTGGATCATGGATCAGGACTGACTTCGAACTAAACATAATTGCTACTAATTATATCCTTATCGCCAACAGCACACTTCACAACAAGGGCCTCGATGGCTTCATCGATTCTGCGGAAACAGCAGCCAGGGATTAGCCAAATTACAACCTACTATCTGGCAAAAATGAAGAACGAAATGAAAATGAAAAATAGGCGCAGGAGTGGCTGTGTGGTAAGTAGCTCGTTTACCAACCACATGGTTCCGGGTTCAGTCCCACTGCGTGGCACCTTGGGCAAGTGTCTTCTACTATAGCCTCGGGCCGATCAAAGCCTTGTCAGTGGATTTGGTAGACGGAAACTGAAAGAAGCCCGTTGTATATATGTATATATATATATATATATATGCGTGTGTGTGTTTGTGTGTCTGTGTTTGTCCCCCTAGCATTGCTTGACAACCGATGCTGGTGTGTTTACGTCCCCGTTACTTAGCGGTTCGGCAAAAGAGACCGATAGAATAAGTACTGGACTTACAAAAGAATAAGTCCCGGGGTCGAGTTACTCGATTAAAATGTGGTGCTCCAGCATGGCCGCAGTCAAATGACTGAAACAAGTAAAAGAGTAAAGAGTAAGAGTTACGGTGCATATCAAACAACATAATCTTGTTAATCCACAATGTGTGAAAATAAGGTGGCATAGTCAGGAGTCGAGCGCATTTAAGCGAAAGGTTTGTATAGTCACGGCTGACCAAAATCAAAAGAACGAAAGCAAAAACGACACTCCAAACACGGCGACTACGACGCAGACCATACAAGAAATATTATTCAGATCAGCAGTATGACAATCACTAACGACATCACAATTATAAGCACCATAATACCAGCACCACTAAAATCAAAACCAACATCAAAAATAACCAACTATAACAGAATTACGCGGCATGTATATAACTATCACGTCTGTTGAATACAGATTATATCAAATCAATTAAGATATATGGCTGAGAGCTATTTACATTGGAGTCTTCAATCTCATCTAATTGACATCGTACCGTGGAAAGGAGTGGGTTCTCTCTTGACAGCAGCACATTTGACGTTTTCCTAAATTGAATAGAATGGAATAGAATATTCTGCCTTTTATAATTGAGAAATATCAAACTGTGCTCGTATATATATATATATATATATATATATATATAATATATATACAATAGAAATATTAAAATTACTAAGTGTCTCTAGTATGGCGATAAATATTAATATATATATAATATTATATGTACGTATGTTTGTATGTTTATGTATATATATAAATACAGAAACGTTAGCACGCCGGGCGAACTGCTTAGCCGTATTTCGTCTGCCGTTACGTTCTGAGATCAAATTCCGCCGAGGTCGACTTTGTCTTTCATCCTTTCGGGGTCGATACATTAAGTACCAGTTACGCACTGGGGTCGATGTAATCGACTTAATCTGTTTGTCTGCCCTTGTTTGTCCCCTCTGTGTTTAGCCCCTTGTGGGTAGTAAAGAAATAGGTATTTCGTCTGCCGTTACGTTCTGAGTTCAAATTCCACCGAGGTCGACTTTACCTTTTTCATCCTTTCGGAGTCGATAAATTAAGTAGCAGTTGTGTACTGGAGTCGATCTAATCGACTAGCATCCTCTCCAAAATTTAAAGCCTTATGCCTAGAGTAGAAAATAACATACATATATATATGTATATATATATATATATACACACACACATATATACACACACACACACACACACAGACACACACACACAGACACGCACACAGACACACACACACACACATATATATATATGATGCACGCGTATACACAAATTCAAAATGTTATTGACACGAAAACTTATTACAAAACTCCAACCATCACGACAGGCGGTGCATATACCGTTTAAATAATTAGTGTCATAGACTGCGTTTGATATAAAAATACATGCACAAGACCATATATATATATATAATATATATATATATATATATATATATATATATAGCTGAGGGGTAGCTAGTATTCGTAAGTGTGCATTTATAAATGTAAGCTTAAGTGTGTGTATATATTTATGTGTATACACAAACCCACATGATAGATCGCTAGCCTCTACACATTTTTTTATTATTTTCTTTCCTTGTTTCTTTCTGTGTTGTTTTCTGTGGAAGAGCGTTGGCTCGAAACATTAAAGACATTTTCACTTCCCGAGCTTTAAACTAATACATCTGTTTGTTGTCTACACCACCTGTCTTCGTTTTTTGTTTTTATTTTTTGTGAATTCTCTCCTTAGTCGAAAGACACCTGTTGCTATGTCCTGTTGACTGTATTTGTGTAATATACTCCGTTTTTTTACACACTCGCCAGCTTAATGCAATTCGTCCTTAGTCGAAAGACACCTGTTGCTATGTCCTGTTGATTGTATTTGTGTAATATACTCCGTTTTTTTACCGTCCTTGTTTTGGTATATATTCGCTGCTTTTTTCCAAGGAATCTAATGCTCTTAACTCCAATGCTCCAAGGAATCTAATGGCCAGATTGGAGCAACCTCGAGTATGACCTGCCGAAATTGCAAAGATAATCTGGAACTCGACTGAGGAAAGAAAACTCCGAATGACACGTCCTTGTTTTCTATGTATCGTCTATCTGGGTGTTTTGTTGTCCTTTTTTGTATCACTAACTGTGTGGATGTTTTGCGTTCTTGTCCCATTTTTGTATTATATATATATATATATATATATATATATATATATATACAATAATAAATCTCTGAACGAGATATAAACAGTAACTGCTCTATAACGTAAGGGGGATCAGCCATCTGAATGTGGCTAGGGACAGGGCGGGGTGGTGGGGGTGTTACTGATGCTTTTAGCCCCAGGCGATCATCGACGTCACCAGAAGGACCGACACCATCTCGGTGTCCTTGTTAGCCTGTAAGGGAGATCATCCTCCCCGAAGATACGGATACTACATACGGACCGGTTTCGAGGTCATTGCCTCTTATCAACGCATGGTAAGCACCGCTCTTCGCTGAAGGATTCCCTCTACAGGCTACATATATAAGGTTTTTCACAGTAACTACTGTCACTGATGTAGAAAAACCGTCCGAAAACAATAATAAATCTCTGAACGAGATATAAACAGTAACTGCTCTATAACGTAAGGGGGATCAGCCATCTGAATGTGGCTAGCATCGAGGAACGGTGCTTACCATACGTTGATAAGAGGCAATGACCTCGAAACCGGTCCGTATGTAGTATTCGTATCTTCGAGGGAGGATGATCTCCCTTTACGGGCTAACAAAGACACCGAGATGGTGTCGGTCCTTCTGGTGACGTCGATGATCGCCTGGGGCTAAAAGCATCAGTAACACCCCCACCACCCCGCCCTGTCCCTAGCCACATTCAGATGGCTGATCCCCCTTACGTATATATATATATATATATTATATATTTAATATATATATTTTATATATATATATATATATATATATATATATGTGTGTGTGTGTGTGTGTGTGTGTGTGTGTGTATTAGGAGTGGCTCTGTGGTAAGTAGCTTGCTTACAAACCACATGGTTCCGGGTTCAGGCCCACTGTGTGGCACCTTGGACAAGTGTCTTCTACTGTAGCCTTGGGCTGACCAAAGCCTTGTGAGTGGATTTGATAGACGGCAGGGATACAAGTTTTCACAGGCACAGGGAGGAATAGAGATGTTGCAAGAAAGAAAAGTCAGGCTTCACCGAACACCGGTCACATGGTGAGAGAAAAGAAAGTGGTAGAGGCAGAGGGACAGAAGAATTAAAGAGGGTGAGAAAAAATGACAGAGACACAGTGAAGTGAAAAGTGGAGGGAAAGTGAGCATGAAGAAAAGGCAAGGATATGTGAGAGAGGGGAAGCGAAAGAACGAAGAGTGGAACGAACGGAGTAAGCGTTGAAGGTAAAGGGCTGACAGAAAGAAAGAAAGAATAAAAGAAAGAATAGAGTCGTACAAGATTTAGATAAATATATACTTACACATGAGACCAAAAATATAGTACGCCGATACATATATATATATATATATATATATATACATATATATATTTGTTGTTTAAAATGGCTGACGGTTAGTAAGGAGAGACACAAATAAGAAAGAAGAAAACAAAGGACCACTGATGCGGTCACAGGAGTGTGACAAAAGAACTCTGGCCGAAATAAGATTAAGATTAATATAAAAAATAAATAACATTGAAGCAAAGTAACACCAAATATATAGTGCGTGTGATTTTATTGGCTAAACTGGCAAAATGACCATTCCGAAATATAACAATATATATATATAATATATATATATAGATATATATATATATATATATATATATATATATATATACATATAATACAAATGGGACTATAACGCAAAACATTCAGATAGACGATACATAGAAAACAGGGTAAACTGAATGTGTGTATGTGCATATATGTTTGCGCGCGCATGTGTGTGTGTAATATTTCAGAACATGAGGTTGATGCGAATTTGGACACTGATGACAATCCTAAATCTACACAGATATTTATGGCTGTTGTTCTCAAAGTTGCTAAAATACTCAGAAAACACCTCCTCTGAACAATATCTACTATAATAATGCTCTTGAATATTTCTCCGTCACTATATAAGAATGAGAAAGGAAGAGGTGATAGATGACTAAGGAAGAAAGTGGTGATGGCAAAGTGGTAGTGGGAGCGTTTCAACTCTGAGTATATATGTGTGTGTATGTATAAGGGAGGTTTGTGAGTGTGTTTTTGTGTGTGTGAGATGGAAGTCAGATGGTGAACATTCAACGCTGAAAAGAAAAAAATTAAACAATGTTTCAACTGTGTCAGTATGTGTGTATATATGTGCGTGTAAAAGGGAACTATGTGAATGTTTTTATGTGAACTCGCGTTTTTTCAGTAACAAACAATGATTGATGTCACATCTCAAATGACAACACCAGATAACACTGACAAGTGTGTTAATTTGATTTACCATCAATATTTAAATATAAAATACTAGCCGTCATTTTTAACGGCACGGGGCCAGCTAGTTTACAAATAATTTAGAAAGCTACATTTTACAAGAATAACTCTTTCTAATTTCGGTAGAAATCTAGCAATTTTGGAGGGAGGAAATCAATTACAGAGACCCCAATACTTGGCTGGTTCTTTATATCATCAACCCTAAAGGGAAGGAATAAAAGGTAAAGGTGACCTTCCTTGGCGAGATTTGAACACAGATGATAAAAAGCGTGACGAAATACCGCTAAAAGTTTTGTTGTACTTGCTAACGATTCGGCCACCTTGCTACCTTAACTTTTTTACAAAAGATGAAAAGCAAAGTCGACCTTGGTGGAATTTGGACTCAGAACGTAAAGATAGACGAAATGCCTTTAAGCATTTTTTTTCCGCCGTGCTAATAATTGTGTTAGCTGTCCAAATAAGACAAACAACAACAAAATTATAATCGGATGTGCTATTATCTTTCTTTACAACACCAAAAGCCTTTTAAGAATACACCTAAAAGTTAATGTCACAAACGGAAAAGAAACTTTGTTGATATAATACAAACTATGGAAGACTTTACAACACAACACTTACACCGTCAAAAACACCTTCATTAAACGAAAACAAAGAAAATAAAGACTTTAACACAACCTTACAAAATCCATGAGGTAAAAATTTAGGAAAGATAATTATTATCAACGAAGAATAAAACACTCACTATTCCAAATCATGCTCACCTCCGACTAGACAAACTCTTTCACAACGATGGTGGTCTTTTATTGGGTTGTCCGGAAAGTTCGTGCCGATTTTTAAAGGAAAGAAAAAGGTCAATAAATACTTGCCATTACATTTTTAATCAACCAAATATGAACCATTTTGTTGCACAATGTGTTTCCATCTTTCCTTTAACTTGAAAATACCCTCTTCCCAGAATTGAAATTTTTACCATTAAGACTATTCTGCAGACACCTGAATAATATATATATACAGTGGGCTACTTTCAGTTTCCGTCTACCAAATCCACTCACAAAGCTTTGGCCGGCCAGAAGCTATAGTAGAAGACGCTTGCCAAAGGTGCCACGCAGTGGGACTGAACGCGGAACCATGTGGTTAAGAATCAAGTTTTTTACCACATACTCACGCCTGCGCCTAACCACTGCGTTTCCGACTTTGTGCTTATATCTATGTGCCTGAGAGAGAGAGAGAGAGAGAGAGAGAGCTTTTTATAATGCCATTGTTTATTTCTCGTTTTGTTTTGTCCCTTGTTTATTGTCTTTTTGTTCTGTTCCTTTGTCTTCTTCGCTCTGTCAGTATATCTCTATGGTCTACAGATCACAATAATTTTTACTGTTTGCAAAAGATCGGCAACTAATTCCTGACAACAAATGTCATTCGAATAATCTCTCAGAATTATTGAAAAATGTAGAATACTTCAGACCAGTATTTTGATTCTCTATAGAAATGTGCGTGCGTGAGTGAGTGCGAGCGTACGAGCATGCGTGCGTGCGTGTGTGCTTGTGTGTATATATGTGAGTGTTTGTATATAATTATGCTTCAATATATATATATATAATTCATACCAAGAGCGCGCACGACAGTTGGACGGAAAGTAATGCAAAAGTGCACATAACTTTTATATTCACTGAAATCGGTTTTTTAAATTGACATGATAATGGAGTAACCATTCCTCTATTGTAAATCTTGTTCTTTTTTTCATTTGAGGCAAATATGAGGTTCTAAACAAAAGCAACGTTCCTGAGTTCTTTAAGAATTGGGGAGCAAGTAGTTCTACATCCAAAAAACATCACACAGAGGTGTGACCCGCAGATGGATAGAGAAGATTAGATTTGGCACTCCGACGAGGGTTCCAGTTGATCTGATCAATGTAACAGTCTACTTTTGAAATCTGAGCACACTGCAGATATGCATACCCTTAAAGTAGTTCTTGGGGAGATTTAGCGTGATACAGAATGCGACAAAGCTGGCTCTTTGGAATACAGGTACTACCCATTTTTGCCAGCTGAGTGGACTGGAGCAACGTAAAATAATAGTGTCAGAAAAATATGCCAGAGACCTGAGACTGCAGGAACTCACAAACACCCTGATTGACAAACACTACCCAGTTCAACTCATAAATCGGACGTGCAACACAAATTGACATAGAAACCTTAAGAAAATTTCGACACAGCAGCACACATTCCCCGAAAATATTGCCGTATATCCACACACAACCCCAGAAACAAAGAAGCCTTCACCATCCATCACCCCAAATTTACCAATGCTACATAAGGACCCCAAATTAAAGGAAATTACATCAAAAGCCACAAACACTAAAAATGATACTCATAAAGGCAAAATTATTTTCTAAAATAACGGACGCAAAAGTGAAGAAACGCGATCGACCAAATTGCGCAACGTGCCTAAATTTTCTAGAAGGATCAGAATTCCCTTTCAAAGAGGAACAAATATTCAAAATCAAATTTGACTTTAATTGTGTCTCAGAAAACCTGATTTATGTTATAAGATGCTCGTGCTGCCATCAAAACTACAAATGGACCACGGGATTATAGCTTAGACGCAGATGCACTCTGCACCGACAGCAGATTGCATTCCTAGAATACAGAATGATACCTTTTAGTGAACACAATGAGAAATGCGCAAAGCAGCTGCTACCACAATTTGTAATATTTCCATTTTATGAATGTGCCATTGGAACACTAACACAAGTTAGATTAAATAAAGAAACCTAATTCATTGAAAAATATTAGCCAAAACTTGACCATTTCTAGCAATTTTAAATAAGGAAACTTACTTCATTGAAAAAAATATAAAGCAAAGCTTAATCACTTCTAACATTCTATCCTTTCTAAACCAAATCATGTTATTTAATAAAACCTAGTCATTCCCAACATTTTTTATTATCTCCCTTATACCGAAAAAATCCCTGATTACCTTCCCCTGTCTGGAACTCTCATACTTCACTTCATAGCGAAGAGATGACACAATGTCGGTAAAGAAATTTGAGAAATTTGAAAAGAAAATACGAAACCGGTTATTTCTCCAAAAACAATGTTACTTTACACCAAAGTTTTAAACATTTTCCTAACATAACGATTTAAATATATTCTTTAATCATATAACACAAGTCTTCTGTATTTTTCAACTCCATTTTGTCTTTTAGACATCTAACCTCGTGTTTTCATATACCAACTCATATATATATATTTTTTTTATTTGTTTCAGTCATTTGACTGCGGCCATGCTGGAGCACCGCCTTTAATCGAGCGACTCGACCTCGGGACTTATTCTTTTGTAAGCCCAGTACTTATTTTATCGGCCTGTTTTGCCGAACCGCTAAGTAACGGGGACATAAACACACCAACATCGGTTGTCAAGCAAACACAGACACACAAACACATACACACACACATATATATATATACATATATACGACAGGCTTCTTTCAGTTTCCGTCTACCAAATCCACTCACAAGGCATTGGTCGGCCCGGGGCTATAGCAGAAGACACTTGCCCAAGGTGCCACGCAGTGGGACTGAACCCAGAACCATGTGGTTGGTAAACGAGCTACTTACCACACAGCCACTCCTGCGCCTATGTACTTTTATATGCAAACATATATATCGGATAGAAAGGTAGGGAAATAAATAAAAATATATAAAACTTTATTCTGTTGTACTTTATATTACCTAAATTAGTGGAGTTAGATATTCATTTCTTTACCATAAGGACAAACTATATCCACTTAAATATAAATTTTCAATGACATACATTTTCATATAGTGCAAGTAGCAATTTCTGTGTACTATAAGTATTTCAAACACATTTGTGATTGTATAAATGTGTCTGTGCGTGTG
>NW_021831997.1:25000-37500 GCF_006345805.1 Octopus sinensis
GGTGAGTAGACTGAAAAGGTGTGAAAATGAAGTGTATTATTCAGAGACAACGCTTCACATAATTCGAGAATCGGACCCTCTATCTAGTGAACGCAAGTTCAACTCGTCTAAACACTACACCACTCACCTTCACAAATAAAACCCAATTGCTTTAAAACTTGTGGAAGACGCGTTGGATAACGTATATATTATATACAGGATGCGGCAGAAATACCTCCCACATTTTAAACTTTCACCTATGAGTTGCTAATGAACTCATGCAAGTGTCAATAATGTTTTTATTTATTTAATGAACAAAGACTGTAACGCTTTCTTTAAACAAAAGTAAAATTAATTTTTCATAAATGTTGTTTCTTTTCCCTTTTGTTAACCTTTTAAATGTGGGATGTACTTCTGCCGCACCCTGTATAACAACAAGATCGAATAATCATGTTTTAAGGCGGCGAGCTGGCAGAAACGTTAGCACGCCGGGCGAAATGCTTTGCGGCATTTCGTCCGCCGCTGCGTTCTGAGTTCAAATTACACCGAGGTCGACTTTGCCTTTCATCCTTTCGGGGTCGATAAATTAAGTACCAGTTACGCACTGGGGTCGATGTAATAGACTAAATCCGTTTGTCTGTCCTTGTTTGTCCCCTGTGTGTTTAGCCCCTTGTGGGTAGTAAAGAAATTGATATTAAGTCTTTTGATTTAGGTATGCACCCTGTGACTAAGCAATAAACTTCTGGCTAGAAGCAAAGCGAAACGCCATCAGCGGATTTGAACACATGACCCATAGACATCCGGTCCAATATTGTATGTACTGGACCATCTCCCCTTCAGTTTTATAACATTTTTACTTGTTTCAGTCACTGGACTGCGATAGTTCACAGTCTTGAAGGTTTTAGTCGATGAAATCGATACCTGAACTTATATTTTTTTTAAACTCTGGAATCTATTCTATCGGTCTCATCTCCCGGAACGCTAACTAATAAGAACTAAAATAACGACCATCGGTCATCAGGCTGTGGGTAGATAAGCGCAAAGACACGCACAAACACTCAAACACAGACAAACACAGAAGCACGCACACACAGGCCCGCGCGCATGCACGCATGTGTGTGTGTGAAGGACTTGCAGTTTCTGTCTATCAATGATTCAGTCGGCAAGGGTTTTAGTAGAAGACACTTACAAAAGGACTCACGCAGTGGGTATGAACTTGAAACAGCGTGGTCGTGAAGTAAACTTCTTAACCACACACCCACAGCCGAGCTTTATTAATGAAAAAGTGAGTTTAAACGACTGAGTTTTCGGCTTTATTCGCTCTCGATGGACGGAAGTAAAGCATTGCCGATTTCGAGATTTGAACTTAACGCAGAAGGAATTGTTTTACTGTTTAATCCAGAGCATTCCTGAATCAACAGACTTATAAGCAAATGTATTTTAATCCTATTTTAATTGTTCATAGATGCTATATAGATAGATAGATAGATAGATAGATAGATAGATAGATAGATAGATAGATAGATAGATAGATAGATAGATAGATAGATCGTTAGCCACTACACACATTTTTTCTCTCCTTGTTTTTTCTGTGTCCCTTTCTGTAGAAGAGCGTAGGCTCGAAACGTAAAAGACTTTTTCTATTCCTGAGCGTTATACTAATACATCTGTTTGTTTTGTACGCCACCTGTCTTCTTCTTTCGTTTTTTTTCGTGAACTCTCCCTATATATATATATATATATATATATATAGATATATATATATATATATATTATATATACATATATATATATATACATATATATATTATATATATATATATATATATATATTATATATATATATATATAATATATATATATATATAATATATATATATATACTTATATATATATATATACTTTAAACATGTCTTCTATTGTAAAAAGTTGAGTATTATTTGTGAAGGTGAGTGGCTTAGAGCATTGAAGTATTCAACTTAGAATCATTAGGTGCAGGCTTTGCGTCTCGAATCGGGCGACGCTTTGTCTCGTTGGGAAAGACACTTTATTTTTACTTTGCTTCAGTCGACTTAGTTGAAAACGAATACAAGCGGTAGTTGGGAAAATTAATCTTTCAAGAAATTGAGTCTCGTTCAGTATCATGAGATGTTGTATGCTCAATCGCTTAAACCCCATGGAAACCAGAATAAACTCCCGGCTTAATTAATGGGCTTGTAAGCTTGTGAGAGAATTTCTTTTAAAGTATCATTCATGGGAGATTTTGATGGCTATTTCTAGCAGGTCGAACCACGAAATACAGCCTTCCTCAAACGCAGAAAACTAGATAAGCTTGTGAGAGAATTTCTTTTAAAGTATCATTCATGGGAGATTTTGATGGCTATTTCAAGCAGGTCGAACCACGAAATACAGCCTTCCTCAAACGCAGAAAACTAGATGTAAGTTGTGAAAAGTTATATATTCTCTGGCACCCTATCATTAAGATCGTTGCCCCACTGGCTAAATCATATATCAAACAAACATGATGTAATTTTTAGTTTATTTCTCATGCAAAAAAAGCAAGACAAAAGTATTCTGCTATGTTCTAATGATGGAATTTTCTTGAATCACGATAAAATTATCTTTTGATCTCTGTTAAACCACCGTAAGCAAAATTAAGTAAAATTAGACATCCTTCAAAGTTAATTATTTTTATCAATATCCTTTCTATTTCGATTATTGACGTTTATAGTTACCGTTGACGTTATTAAGTATTGCAGCAGCAGCAGCAGTTGTCGTCGTCGTCGTCGTCGTAGTAGTAGTAGTAGTAGTAGTAGTAGTAGTAGTAGTAGTAGTAGTAGTAGTAGTAGTTAGTGGTGGTGGTGGTGGTGGTGGTTGTGGTCGTCGTCGTCGTCGTGGTAGTAGTGGTGGTAGTAGTAGTAGTAGTAGTAGTAGTAGCAGTTAGTGGTGGTGGTCGTCGTCGTCGTTGTTGTAGTAGTAGTAGTAGTAGTAGTAGTAGTAGTAGTAGTAGTAGTAGTAGTTAGTGGTGGTGGTGATCGTCGTCGTCGTCATCGTCGTAGTAGTGGTTGTAGTGGTAGTGTTTCCCCTACTTCCCTTCTAATTATACTTTCATTGCCTAACCGTTCTAATAATAATGATAATAATAACTATTATTATTATTATTACTATTACTGCTACTACTACCACCACTACTACCACTACTACCACTATTATCACTACTGCTACTAATCCTACTACCTACTACAGATGGTGATGGAATTGATGTGAGGGCGTTGATAGAGTTTTGTAGCTGTTATTTTAATTATTGAGATTGTTATTATTTTTGTTGATAACGATGATAATGTTCGCGGTAACGATGTTCTATTAATTTTATTTAATGTTTTCGTATTTTGCTTCATTTATCACGGTTGCTTGAATTTTACAGAATATCTTGTTAAGTTTACATAAAGTCTTGTTTTGGGATAATCTTAAATCCTATATTATTACATGTGTGCATGCTATGAGTATATATGTATGTGCATGCATATACATGAATATGTATGTATATATACATATATACATACATGACATAGGAGTGGCTGTGTGGTAAGTAGCTTGCTTACCAACCACATGGTTCCGAGTTCAGTCTCATTGCGTGGCACCTTGGGCAAGTGTCTTCTACTATAGCCTCGGGCCGACCAAAGCTTTGTGAGTGGATTTGGTAGACGGAATCTCAAAGAAGCCCGTCGTATATATGTATATATAAATATATATATATATATATATATATATATATATATATATATATATATATATATATATATATATGCATTTGTATGTCTGTGCTTGTCTCCCCAACATCGCTTGACAACCGATGTTGATGTGTTTGCATCTGTGGAGCAGTTGGAGTCTGACTTTCTTTCTGCTCTCTAACTTTAACCAAATCTAATATTTTTTTTTATTTTGATGTTTATGGAAGTCGAATGAACTGTTTCTTTATACGCTTGATTACTCCGTGTGAGTAGTATTCACATTGTAGAAGTGGGTAAACAGCATCATATCATCAAACAAAAAACGGATGAAGTTTGCAGGGTCATTATCCAAGTAGAAATTTTGTTAAGTTTTTTCATGGTTATAAAGGTACGCTGTTGATGCTTCTTCCATTTGTCGAGATGTGTAGTTTACCTGCCTAACATCGTTGTCCGTGTTGCCAGACATTAAAAAAATTTTCTGGGAGCCATAGACGGATACGTAAAAGGTAAATCTCGCAAACAAGCTCGCATGTAGGAACCCATTGATTTCTCATATAAGCTATGTAAGTTCGTGTGTTGAAGCATATTCTGTTGTGTCTGGGGAGAGTCATTTTCTTTTTGTGCCTTATTATTGAAAACTATTACTGAAAACTATAGAGTCAAAACTATTGAAAAGGTTGCAACACGCAACGAAAATTTTAGAAAATAAAAATAAGAAATAAGTGGAAATTTTACCGGTGCGTGTGTTAAATAATAAGGCACAAAAAGAAAGTGACTCTCCCCAGACACAGAGAGGAAGCACTCCGTCGGTTGCGACGACGAGGGTTCCGGTTGATCCGAATCAACGGAACAGCCTGCTCCTGAAATTAACGTGTAAGTGGCTGAGCACTCCACAGACACGTGTACCCTTAACGTTGTTCTCGGGGATATTCAGCGTGACACAGAGAGTGACAAGGCCGGCCCTTTAAAATACAGGTACAACAGAAACAGGAAGTAAGAGAAAGTTGTGGTGAAAGAGTACAGCAGGGATCACCACCATCCCCTGCCAGAGCCTCGTGGAGCTTTTAGGTGTTTTCGCTCAATAAACACTCACAACGCCCGTTCTGGGAATCGAAACCGCGATCCTATGACCGCGAGTCCGCTGCCCTAACCACTGGGCCATTGCGCCTCCACACACACAACAGATTATGCGACTTCCCAACATAACTATTGATGGTAAGTCTATTCTCTTAATTGAGTCACGATAAGCTTTGAGATTTGATTTTAGCTCGCAGTGAAAACACACAAAATATTCAGCGGTTTCCCAAGCTGTTGTTCTCGCCTCGTGCCTTTACACTTTAAGAATGTGACTAATCAAAGCGGACGTGTACATTCATATTTATTGCTAAGATTTATAATTATAGCTGACAGTACTAAAAGGCGAGAAATCCAAGCGATCAGAAGTGATGATGCGAGTATTCAGCGGTCATATATAGCATGGGAATAGATTCAGCCCAACTTGTGAATTGATCGTTGACGTTGAATAAATAGCGATGTCGTTTCGAAGACGGAGGTGAACTATCAATACAGTGTCTATGTGAAAATGTTAGCAGAGTGAAACAATTTATAGGAGTGATTCTGTAGCTGGAGATCTTAGCACTTTCAATACAAAGGTAGCTGAGTTCAAGCCCAATGTTTAATATATTTGTTAAACCTTAACTATAAAGAGACGTCGGAAGGGCGGCGATTTGGCAGAAACATTAGCGCGACGGGCAAAATGCTTAGCGGTATTTCGCCTGCCGCTACGTTCTGAGTTCAAATTCCGCCGAGGTCGACTTTGCTTCTCATACTTTCGGGGTCGACAAATCAAGTACCAGTTACGCACTGGGGTCGATGTAATCGACTTAATACCTATGTCTATCCTTGTTTGTCCCCTCTGTGTTTAGCCCCTTGTGGGTAATAAAGAAATAGGTATTTCGCCTGCCGCTACGTTCTGAGTTCAAATTCCTCCGAGGTCGACTTTGCCTCTCATCCTTTCGGGGTCGATAAATTAAGTACCAGTTACGCACTGGGGGTCGATTTAATCTACTTAATCCCTTTGTCTGTCCTTGTTTGTCCTCTCTGTGTTTAGCCCCTTGTGGGTAGTAAAGAAATAAGTATTTCGCCTGCTGCTGCGTTCTGAGTTCAAATTCCGCCGAGGTCGACTTTGCCTTTCATCCTTTCGGGTCGATTAAATAAGTACCAGTTACGAACTGGGGTCGATGTAATCGACTTAATCCCTTTGTCTGTCCTTGTTTGTTCCCTCTATGTTTAGCCCCTTGTGGACAATAAAGAAATAAGAATGTGAAATAGAACTGAGTGTGTGAAAAGCAGCCAGATCTAAGATTAACTAGTGCATTAATGAGTAAAGTGTTAGGAAAAATGCCGAATTGGAAGGGCCCAGGACCAGATTTAGTACAAGGGTATTGGCTAAAAAGAATTTAGTATTTTACATAGGAGGCTGAGAGAACAACTTCAAGATTACCTTAATGGAGGAATAGTTGCAGATTGGATGACGATACTCATCATGAAATATAAGAGTAATACAAGAGTAATACAAGAGTAATTACAAGAGTAATACAGCTAGCAACTGCAGACCAATCTCTTGCTTACCATTAGTGTGGAGGCTGTTAACAGGAATGCTTTCAGAAAGTATTTGGGAGCACCTTGACAACCAGAAGTTACTGCCAGAAGAACAGAAAGATTGCAGGAAGAAAGCTAGAGGAACGCATGATCAATTATACATAGACAAAGCATTTCTAAATTAAGTGAAAACTAGAAAGAAAAGTTTAACAAAAGCATGGATAGATTATAGGAAAGCCTATGAAATGATTCCTACATTAATGGATAAGAGAATGTTTGAGTAAGTTCAGTATAGCAGACAATATAAGAGAATTAATTAGCTGTAGCATGACGAAATTGATCTCTACTCCGGTGACACACTGTTAAGGAGAGTTAATATCAGAGTGGAGGCGCAATGGCCCAGTGGTTAGGGCAGCGGACTCGCGGTCATAGGATCGCTGTTTCGATTCCCAGACCGGGCGTTGTGAGTGTTTATTGAGCGAAAACACCTAAAAGCTCCACGAGGCTCCGGCAGGGGATGGTGGTGATCCCTGCTGTACTCTTTCACCACAACTTTCTCTCACTCTTACTTCCTGTTTCTGTTGTACCTGTATTTCAAAGGGCCGGCCTTGTCACTCCCTGTGTCACGCTGAATATCCACGAGAACTACGTTAAGGGTGCACGTGTCTGTGGAGTGCTCAGCCACTTACACGTTAATTTCAGGAGCAGGCTGTTCCGTTGATCGGATCAGCCGGAACCCTCGTCGTCGTAACCGACGGAGTGCTTCTTTTTTAATATCAGAAGAGGAATTTTCCAGGAGGACTCGTTATCCTCTTTAATATTTGTCTTATATTTAATTCCCAACAATTTATTATTAAGAAAGGCAAAGGCAGAGTATCAGTTCAGAAATAGTAAGCAAAAACGTAACTATTTGCTCAACTATGGATGACCTGAAGCTTTTCAGTAAGAATGAAAAAGTGATAGATTCCTTAATACAGACTGTAAGGGTCTTCAGCAAAGATATAGGCGTGGAATTTGGCATAGATACGTGTGCAATATTAGTCATGAAAAAGAAAAAGGGGACAAGTAGTCAACAGCGTAGGCAGCGTAGTTAGCAGAGTGGCGCAGTGGAAACGTGCTGGGCCCATAACCCAGAGGTCCGTAGATCGAAACTACGCTCTGCTAAGTGGACTTTGTGCTAAAGGCGGTGCTCCAGCATGGCCGCAGTCAAATGACTGAAACAAGTAAAAGAGTAAAAGAGTATCCAATTACTTGATGTCCAGACATTAAGATCATTGAAAGAAGGAAAGAGTTATAAGTACCTAGGAATATTAGACTTAGCTATTGAATTACAGAGACTATGAAAAGTGTTGGCAAAATGTATCCCAGTAGTTATAGATGCATTGGGAACCATCCCTAAAGATCTGAACATATGGATAGAGGAATTAGGCATAAAACTCAATTTAATACTGCTCCAGAAGACAAGGACAACTAGGATACTTAGGAGGGTTCTTGACATCTAAGGTTATTTGTTGTAGTCCGATGTTAGGATTTTTTTCTTTTTCCAACAGTCTAATCTGTTGAATGTATATGAAAATAATAAGTTTTTCAGAGACTCATATGGGGTATCTTTCTGTGCAAAACTGATATATTTTTCTGGTCTCAAGTGTAACGTTTGTTGTAATATACTCAAATTTCATATGTTTTTGCATAAGATTCCAGATTGCAACTTGTCCCCCTATTTCCACAAAACATAGAAATTAATACGGAAACTGACAGAAAGGAAGCCTTACCGTTGACATAGAAAAGCAATTGCCAGTCATGTGTGTAAGGTGTTTTCTAGTCAAGAAGAAGTATATATATATATATATATACTAATCATCCAAATCCTGAACAAAAATGCTCAGCGATTCGATCCTCTCGGATACCCTGTTGAAGGCAACCCGAAGGGAATTGCCTGAGATAGAAATCGGTAGTAAAGGACGCACATGACAAAAAATCACGTCGAGGTCACCAATATAGCATGCACCATGGCTTACTGAAATCTGTGTGGAACGAACTAATTCGTTCGACTAATTCATACGTTGGCGATTGAGAACGTAAATCTATATGCAGATTACTGTACACTGATTAGTTTATTTCAATTAAACTGGAGACAATTAAATTTCACCAGCCAAGCAAAGTGGATTGCACTCAGATCGCGTGGCCGTTAAATTCCAATGACATTTATTACACAGTAAAACTGAACTAAATCGTGAAATGCTGCGAAGTTATATAATATATTTCTTTATGGAAATGTATTAATATATTTAAATATGTATGGATGTGTAATTTACAAGCATATACAATTATTATATATATATATTTCATTTTCATTTTATCATTTTATCATTTTATCTAGTTTCAGCTCATGAGCTGTGGCCATGCTGGGGCACCGCCATTCGGTGTTGCTACATGATTTTACTTCACGAATGCTTTTTAGCAATTGGCATTTGGTGCATGAGAGAGTTTGATGCAGCTGCCCTCATCTGCACCTGCTGCCGTGAAGTTGGTTCATATATATATATAATAAAATATTAGGGAATAAATCCAAACTCACAGGGAAAAATCAGATTTAGGATTGAATCCAATTTTATAGTAAAATATTATATTATATTAAATTAGAGATAAACCACTATTAGGCAAATCATACAATGAAAAACTTAAGCCAATACATAAGATTAATTAATTTATATTATTTTAAATATATATCAAAATTATCAAAAAAAGATAATTAGTAATTACTAATTATCTTTTTTTAATAATTTTGATATATATTTAAAATAATATAAATTAATTAATCTTATGTATTGGCTTAAGTTTTCATTGTATGATTTGCCTAATAGTGGTTTATCCCTAATTTAATATAATATATATATATATATATATATATATATATATATATATATATAATTGTATTTGGAAGGACACATATTAAACTCTGTTGGACTTTTGGATTTTACTCAAAGGATATTGGAATATTGCATATATACCATGATGACTATAAAACGGATTTACAACTTCAATACCCACATATACCTAACATCTATTTTCTTTCCTCCACCTCACTCTCTATTTGTATAACATCGAAACTAACTATGACTTAATTTTTCCTCTCACACCGTCTCTGAAATGAAGGGATATTATCAATTAATATCCTAGAAACAGCTGTAAGACCTTCTATCTATAAATGCTCCAATATCTACACAGCCTTGGTTTTTTTTATCTTATTACGCAAAAAATTCTTATATATATATATATCAAATACATACATACATATATATACATACATACATACATACATACATACATACATACGTACATACATACGTACGTACATACATACATACATACATACATACATACATACATACATACAGGCATACATACATACATACATACATACATGCATACATACATACATACATACATACATACAAACATATGCACATACGTGAGTGTGTGTGTGGGTGTATGTGTGTGTGTGTGTGTGGAAACGAAAATAAGTATATATAAAGGGTACAGTGAATAAACTGTTGTCTAAATTACGCAAAAATGAAAATAACACGGACATCGCATTTCAACAGATATTTTACCAAAAAATACCTTGAAATACTAAAAAGTAAACTTATTCAATAAAATCGCCAATGACTTCAACCAAGTCCTCCAGACGACTTCGGAATTTCCTGCAACTCTTCTGGACAGTCTCCTTGATTAAGTTGGTGAATGCTGCCATAATCCTTGCCTTCAGTTCACCTTTGGTATTAAAAGGAGAATTGTTGGTCTCTCGCTTACCTGCACCCCATACATAATAATCAAGCAGTCTGGGGAATAAGGTAGCCAGATGTTAGGGGTTACGAGGATGCAGAAATTGTCTGACAGCAATGACTGGGTTCTCCTGCTGGTGTGGCATAATGCAGAGTCCTGTTTCCAGACATGAGGTCTTCCAGCAGCCACTCTCTTGACCCAGGACTGCACTACCACTTGATGTAGGTCACCGTGTTGAGCGTGAGGCCGTGCAGGAAAATGAATGGAGGCATAACGTCGCCATCACTAGTGATCACTCCAAACACCATGATGTAGACAGGACGTTTGATTTTTATCATTCTCGGCACATATTCGTATTGGAGCTTCCGGTGCGAATGTTAAGCAGTACAGCATGTCGTTTCCAAATTTCTGACAGAGTGAATTGCGCCGTGGGGCTGTTTTTCTCACAGACGGTGCCCAACTGACTCTACTATACTGTGTAGTCTACAACATCAAAAGCAAGGAATGCACATGCGCGAAATTCAAACTATAAAATGGCGAAAATTTACCCATCGCACCCCGAACAAATGTACATATATATGTACACATACATACATACATACATATATATATACGTATATATATATCGAGTTAGAGAGGGGGAAAAGAAAATGTATGTATCATCTTATGTGCGTACACACATATACTCGTATGTGTGTATGTGTGTGTGTACGTGTGTGTGTGTGTGTGTGTTGTGTGTGTGTGTGCGTGCGTGAATACATTGTCACCGCAAGGGAACATTATTCATACATTTTGATACTGAAGATTTACGACTTTAAATACTACTAGAAATTTATGTAAATATATATTGCTTCTGGTTCCCGATCAGGCACAGCTGCTTCAAAAATTATGCCATGTGTATATTATATATATATATATATATATATATATATATATATATATATATATATATATGCGTGTATATATATATGCGTATATATATATATATATATATTGTATATATATATATATATATATATATATATATATATATATATTGTATATATATATATATATATATATATATTGTATATATATATATATACATATTGCATATATATATATATGTATATATTGTATATATATATATATATAATATATATATATATATGTATATATATATATATTATTTGTGTGTGTGTGCGTTTGCGAGAGAGAGAGAGAGAGAGAGAGAGGGGGGAGAGAGATAACATGAGTTATAAAACTGTCAGTTGCTTCATTGTGGTCCAATCTAAAATTTAAACATAATAATCGAACACCTTCTTACGCACATATGAATATAGATCGCAGTGTATGTGTGTGTGTGTTTGTAATTACGTTAACTGGCTTTAATTTAATTCTCTTTCGCTCTCTTCCTAAACAGCTTACAGCAATGTTCCGTCATCATTATCAGTTACTGCTACCTCCCACCACTACCATTATTAATCTTGTCAATAAGAATACACGTCACTATTATCTTATATATAAATAAATAGGTAGATCGATAGATAGATAGATCTTATATACATATATAAATAAACATCTATATATGTATAAATGTATATATATTTATATATATATATATATATATAAAATTTATATTTAATGTAGGATAAAATTTTTTCGAAAACGAATTTTATCAATGGCCAGCATATTAAAAAATACCTTTAAAGGTTAAATTTATAAACAAGTTATAAATAAGGGCAAACGAAAAAACTTCTAATGCCAAATATGCCGAAATTAGACACCTTGTCCATAACCATATAATTTTTCACAATACGCACGCTACTCAAAAAAAGGTCGACAGAAATCTCTAAAAAATTCCATTATTACAATATCGGACGAAGGGAGGGTTCTTACGAACTAACCCTGAAATCGGTCCGATATGGTAATAATGGAATTTTTTAGAAATTCTGTCGACCTTTTTTTGAGTAGCGTGCGTATTGTGAAAAATTATGTGGTTATAGACAAGGTGTCTAATTTCGGCATATTTTTTTGTTTGCCCCTATTTATAAGTTGTATATATATATATATATAATATATATATAATATATATATATATATATATATAGATAGATATATATATATATATATAGATAGATAGATAGATAGATAGATAGATAGATAGATAGATAGATAGATATAGATAGATAGATAGATAGATAGATAGATAGATAGATAGATAGATATAGATATAGATATATATGTTCATATATGTAGCCATAAATCCAGAATGTATTTATATTTGATACTTGTGTATATGAATGTATGCATGTGTGTGTGTGTTTCGAGGGATGCATTATCCGGATACCGAATTAAGGATGACCAAATGGATGAAACCTGACGAAGCTGCACCGACAATATTACAAGGTTGCATTTGCGATA
>NW_021831997.1:42500-63156 GCF_006345805.1 Octopus sinensis
CTTTCTCGTTTTCTTAATCTTTCTCTTTCTCTCTTTTCTACCGATCTGTCTCAATATCTTACAAGAGTATACATACAAAACAATATATATGTAAATGTATATGTGTATATATATATATATATATGTATATATATATATATATATATATATATATATATATCATATCTGTATGTATGTATACGCACACACACATACATATATATATATATATATAGATAGATAGATAGATAGATAGATAGATAGACTCAACATACATACATACATACATACATACATACATACATACATACATACATACATACATACATACATACATACATATGAGGGGAAATGCACACAGTTTACAAAGTTTTAATGTACTTTTTAATATATTTTATAAGTGAAAGAGTATTGTGTTTGTCGAACGGTTTCGCTTCCGTTAACCATAACATTGAAATTGTTGTAATTTCGTATTTTCTTAACATGATTTTAGTTCATGTTGTGTATAGGAGTTTGTGAATGAAATGAACCAACAAGTAGAAAATCTAAGGGAAGGTAACTGGTGATCGTTATTATTCGGGACAGGGGAGGTAATTGCTCATATTTTGGGGAGAGGTTAAATCAATACAAAAAACTCAAAAGCTAAAGTAGTGAGATGAAGTACCTGCAGTGATGGGTATGTGATCATGAATTAAGATATATACTGACACCCAAGTTTGTTATACGTTCATATTTAGGCGTGTTCTGTATTTTTTGATAAATAAATTTTCTTTATTTAAACGTTCACGTA
Organism: Octopus sinensis; assembly: GCF_006345805.1. Taxonomy (NCBI): domain Eukaryota; kingdom Metazoa; phylum Mollusca; class Cephalopoda; order Octopoda; family Octopodidae; genus Octopus; species Octopus sinensis. Next base: position 43,270 of record NW_021831997.1, read on the forward strand.
CAAATATTTCTCCTTTGCATTGGTAGGTGGGAACCAAATTTCGCAATATTCCCCATCTGTCGATACAATTGTAGTGAAATTAAATAAAGAATGTTGCCCATGCCATTTTCTATTAGTTATTTATATAAACTCTACTGACATTGTGGAATTTCTGATGCATATACAGCAACAGAAGCATTTCCACTAGTATGATGACATCAGTTTGCCAATAACTATGGAGGAGCTTTGCATAGCCTTCTACAAGTTTTTAATCTGAATCTTATTTAACTATATGTAAATATAAAATATATAAATAAATAACATATCTATTATATGTCTGTCTATGTGTGTGTCTTCTAGGATCTCGGGCATCCACCATCCAATTGCGCTCAAATTTGATATATAGATACCGATGATATCCGGCATGTATAAGTCTTAAAACATTACAAAAATCGATTCTAGGTGAGAATGTGATCGATAAAGCCGTAGGAACGTGCATTTGTACGCGCAAGTACATCAGCTGTTGCAATGTACTTACTGGTACTTTAAACTCTTCGGTTGCATATTTGTGTGAATAAAATCGTTTTTCCTTGGAATAGGAAAAAAAGGCTATCTTTATTTCTTCTTTTGCTGGTGACTCAAATTTAGATTAAATCAGCGTTTCTCAAAGGGGAGGCCTATGGGACGGTCAGACAAGTTGTTTTGAGAAAATTTGGTTTAAATGTTTGACAACTCAGCACCATCTATTGGACGGGGACGTTTTGTTTGTATGTATATATAAATGTATGTATACATATATGTTCATACACACATACATACATACATATATATATATAGATACAGCTGTCCCTAGTTCGACTCCATGCGTCCCTAGTTCGACTCCATGCGTGTTTCGAAGGTAATGCATGTATATATACATGTAGATGTAGGTACGTACATATATGTATGTATGTATGCATATATTTTATTTATTAATTTATTGCATGACTGAGCGCCCTCGCCGTCGTTTCGTTTCTTTTCTGTTCTCCAAGTTTATATATATATAATATATATTATATATATATATATATATATACCCTATATATATATATATATATATATATATATATATATATATATATATATATAACTGGCACTCCGTCGGTTACGATGACAAAGAGTGTTCCGGTTGATCTAATCAAAGGACGAGCCTGCTCATGAAATTAACGTGCAAGTGGCTGAGGACTCCACAGACGCGTGTATCCTTAACGTAGTTCTCAGGGAGATTCACCATGACGCAGAGTGTAATAAGGTTGGCCCTTTGCATTGGAGGTAGAACTCATGTTTGCTAATTGAGTGGACTGGGGCAATGCGAAACTAAGTGCTTTGGTCGAGAACACAACGCGCCACCGGAAATCGAACTCACGACCTTACGATCGTAAGCCGAATACCCTAACCACTGAGCCATGCGCCTTCATATACGTGTGTGTGCGTGTGTCTGTATGTGTGTACGTATATGTGTATTTAATTATTGCCCACAAGGGGCTAAACATAGAGGAAACAAACAAAGACGGACAAAGGAATTAAGTCAACTACATCGACCCCAGTGCGTAACTGGTACTTGATTTATCGACCCCGAAAGGATGAAAGGCAAAGTCGACCTCGGCGGAATTTGAACTCGGAACGTAACGACAGACGAAATACGGCTACGCATTTCGCCAGGCGTGCTAACGGTTCTGCCAGCTCGCCGCCTTTTACGAATATATATGTGTACGTATATATGTGTGCGTATGTACACACATATGTATATATACATATGTACATGCATACACACGCACACACACATGTGCACACACATAACAGAAGCAAATTTACATCAAACTGAAGAATTACTCAACACTTTTTGTAGTGTACATATTTATTATTTTTGTACAAATAACATGCGCATGTATGTATATATGTATGTATGCATACATGTATGTATGTATCTCTGTATATGTGTACGTATGTATTTGTGCACGTGTGTGTAGGTATATATGTGTATATATATATATATATATCTGTATGTATATATTATGCATGTGTGTATGTGTGTATGTGTGTATGTGTACATGTATGCATGCAGGCATGTATGCATGCTGGCATGTATGCACGTGTGTATGTATTTATGCATGTACGTACGTACGGATGTATATATGCATACATGTATACATGCATGCATGTTTATATCTATGCATATATGTATGCATTTATGCATGTATGTATGTATGTGTGTATGCATGCTTGTATGGATATATGTGTGTATGTATTAAGAATCTACACATGTATGTATGTATGTACGTACGAACGTATTTATGTATGTATGCATGCATGCATTTATATCTTTTTACAAGAACAGCGTTCACAGTAACTATGCCCTGCTAAGCCCGGCATAAACACAAACGCTAATGTTCGCATCGTTTATATATACTTCCTTCTCACTTCGATTCTTTGCCCCACATGTGCTCAACTCTCCTCTCCTCTCCTCTTCATCTAACCTCCTCCTTTCGCCTCTCTCCCCCTCACATATACTTCCTCCTACCCGCCTCTTCTCTCTTGCTCCGACTCCTACTTCTTTACTTCACTCCTACTTTCCTTCTCCTTCCCTCCCCACCATCATCACCCCTCCCTTGTAACCCCCTCATTCCTACACATTCCAACATTCCCTATCCTTCCCATCCCAACACAGACGCTAACGATGGACGTTAGGGAAAGGGCGATGCGAACAGTGGCTATCAGAATGCATAGAAGGTAAGGTTTCTTCTTTAGAAACACTGGTTCCACATAACCTGGAAATCTATAAGTAGGAGAGTATAAGATATTACATGAAAAAGGGAGTTGTTGGTATCACAATTCAGTAAAACTATATGTTGGTGTCACTGTTTTGAAAATATGGACGAAAATAATGAAACTATCAGATCCATTACGTAATATTGGTCATACAATGAGTGGTCTCTATTCGTCTTACCATAATCGTTATGAAGAAATATACAAATATACATATGTATGTGCGTATGTACGTATGTATGTCATTGTTCAGTTTTATTTCAAGATTTCTTACCAGTAGAGAAAGAGCTGGTTTCTAACCAAGATCCAAGGTTTCTCCATTGGAATTTCAACATCAACAGCATATGTGTGTATGTATTTATGTGTGTGTGTGTTTATGTATGTATGTATGCATGCATGTAGGGAGAATGCACAAAAAAAATCAAAAGATGAAGACAGGTGGTGTAGACAACAAATAGATGTATTAGTATAACACTCGGGAAGTGAAAAAGTCGTTAATGTTTCGAGCCTACGCTCTTGCACAGAAAGGAACACAGAAAGAAACAAGGAGAGAAAATAAAGAATGTGTCGTGACTAGTGTATGTATGTATGTATGTACAGATGTATGTATGTATGTATGTATGCAGATTTGTATGCTTTGTTTTATTTATGTATTCTCATGTCCATAGTTGTATATCTAGACATGCTCATACATACTTAAATAATAAGCATCTGTAGCCTTCGAATCAGCTTTCTCCTTTCTGGTTTTGAGAAGCCTAATTTCTCAAGATTTCTATTTCGGCATTATGATTCATATACCAGTGTCCCAATAATTACAGATATAAACCTGAATTCTGGATAGACTAGCTGTAGATGCCTCAATAGTTCAACATAGGTATTTTGTTCCCTCAATAGTTCTGCGTAGGTATTTCTATGTATGTGTGAATGTATGTATGTGATTATGTATGTATGCGTATGCGCATGTATGTATATATGTATGCATACATGTATGTATCTCTGTATATGCGTAGTTATGTATGTGTGTATGTGTGTAGGTATTTATGTGTGTATGTGTGTATGTATGTATGCATGTATGCATGTGCGTATGTATGTATTCATGTGTATATGTACGTATGTATGAATGCATGTATGCATGCATGGATGCATATAAGTGTGTATGTATGTACGTTTGTATGTATTTATGTATGTACGTACGTACGGATGTATATATGCATACATGTATGTATGCATGCATGCGTGTATGTATGCATATGTGCATTCATTTATGCATGTATGTATGTATGCATGTGTGTATGCGTGTATGTATGTATGCATGTATGTATGTGTGTATGCATGCATGTATGGATATATCTGTGTATGTATGAATCTACGTATGTATGTATGTATGTATGTACGTACGAACGTATTTATGTATGTATGCATGCATGTATGCATTTATATATATGTATGTTTTACGCGTGTATGTATGTACATCCGTATGCATGCATTCATGTATATATGCATGTAAGTGTGTATGCATGTATGTATGCATATATTATGTGTGTATTCATGCATCTATGCATGTGTGTATGTAAGCATGTATGCATGCATGTATATATGCATGTATGTACGTATGCATATATGTATGTACGTATATATGCACGTACATATATATATATAATTGTTCATCTCTTATCGTTTATTTCTTCATTTGCTTCAGTCATTTGACTGAGGCCACGCTGGAGCACCGTCTTGGAACGTTCAGTCTAACAAATTGACTCCAGTAATAATTTGTCTTAAACTTTGCTACTTAGTCTAACGGGTGTATTTCTGCCGGTCCGCTACATGATGAGAACGTGAACAAACCAACACCAGTCGTTAAGCACAAACCCAACACACACACACACACATACGTATATATATATATATATATATATATATATACTAGCACGCAAACGTATACATGTACATACATACGACGGGCGTCTTTCAGACCTCCGGCTTTCAAATCACTTACAAGGCTTTGCTAGCCTGGGACTATAGCAAAAATTACTGCCCAAGGTGCCGCACGGTGGAACTGAACACAAAACTACATGGTTGTGATACAAAATTCTTGTCCTCATAGCTACACCTGTTGAATTTGATGCTTTAGTCAGTCACTGCTCTAAGCTTTTCACATAAACAGGTTATTTCCGGTACGAAATAGCAGTCGTGTGAATCGAAAATTGGCGCAAAATATATATGTGTGTGTGTGTGCAGTACTCCTCCTGTTTGTGCATCGAAATACGCACGCACGCATGCACGAACACACGCACAGAGACACCAACACACACACACACATACACACAAAAACGCACGCACACATAAGCAGACACGTGTAAGTGATCGAGCAAGTTCCATGTGTCACAGTGACGAGCACTCAATATAATATATAGAGAGTTAATTTATACACATCATATCATTATAAAAACCCTGTCAATCCACATTACTAATAGTTTGAAAGACACATGAATTGGTTGAGTTGTTAACGTCAGACGGACTTGACATATCGTCAACTCTCTCTCTGACGATTAAAAACTCAGCCACTTTGAAAGGATTACTTACGTTGATTGACAACATGTATCTATATTTTTCTACTTAGACATATGTGTATATACCTGTATTATGATATATATATAATATAATATATATATATATATATATATATATGTATGTGTGTGTGTGTGTGTGTGTGTGTATGTGTGTGTGTATGTGTTGTGTGTGTGTACTCAATTCTCGAGCATTATACTAATTCACACTCTTTTTTTTTCTCGTCTTTGTTTTTTTTCGTGAATTCTCCCTTATATGTATATATATATATATATATATATATAGTGTGTGTGTGTGTGTGTGTGTGTGTGTGTGTTGTGTATCTATATGTTATATATATATATATATTATATATATATATCATATACATAAATATATACATATATAATATATATAATATAATAATATATATATATATATGAATATAGATATCCATACGAAAACATATGTATGTATATGTATATATATACATGTATATATATGTATGTATATATGTATATATACAGACACACACACAAACACACACACAACACATATACACACACATACATAAACACACACACACACACATTACACATACACATACACACACACACACACATGCCGTACACACATACACATACACACAAACACACACAACACATACACACACACACAAACACACACATACATTACACATACACAAACACACACACACATACATTACAAACACACATACACACACACACCACATACACACACATACAGTACACACACACAAACACACACACAACACATACACACACATACACAAACACACACACACACAAACACACATACATTACAAACACACACACACACACGCACACACACCACATACACACACACATACAGTACACACACATAAAAACAGAGAGAGAGAGACAGACAGACAGACAGAGAGGCATATATCGACAACAAAAATCAAAGTCACCATTTTCTGCCAGGCCCTAATAGAAAAAAAAAACTATCAAACTACGCAAGTACTAAATAGTGATGGCCGGCCTACCAGATTAGTAGATAATCACCTGAGGTAATTTTCGGGAGCTTGATTTTAGCATCAAAGGATATTCTGATTATATTGTCGATGACGATAAATCCAGCGGTCCAAATTAAATTCCGGACAAAGTCCAGAAATGTCACTCCACGCGATCTCGCATCGCGTATTTCCCGAGTGCATTACTTGTGGTTTATCTGAAAGTCAATGCAGAGTTATATAATTAGATAAATATCTAGAACAGAGACTATTGGGGTTTGTACATATGTATATATATATATAAGACATCTATGTGTATATGTGTGTGTTTGTGTGTCTATGTGTATATATATATGTGTGTGTGTGTGTAGATAGGTACATAGGTATGTATGTACTACTCACTCCAGTGCACATATACATGAAGCCACATATATAATACCTCGTCATCGGGCACATACACACACACACACACACACACACACACACTCACACAAAGGCCCGCACTCATAGGTGCACATTGACTGACACACATGCATCGCACTTTAACCAATAAACTCATACACACACGCGCACACATATAAATATACATATGCAAATATACATATATATATGTGTGTGTGTTCACTAAATATTTATTAGTATATGTATATTTACATATATTGTATATATTTACATATGTATGTATATTTACATATGTATATAATGTATATATAATCTATATATATATATATATATATATATTATATATATATATATATATATACCTATATATATTGCGTGTGTGTGTATATATATATATAGATAATGAATATATCTTTATACATCTATATTCATATATATGTGTGTGTGTGTGTAAATCTGTGAAGCATACGCACACATCGTTGTCCGCAAATGTTATGGTGTATATGCATAGAAGCAACACACATTGACATACACATACAGATCTTCAAATATTCAAAAGTATACTTGAACACGACGTACACACAACACACACACATACACATGCACACACACATGCACGCACACATGCACACACACACACACCAACGCTTATTATGTGACGAATTGCTAATACAGCAAGCGAGACGTGGTGGAGAGGTTAAAAGTTTAAGTTGGAAATTTTAACCATTAATTCATAATTTATCCATAATTCTTCTGGTAAGTTCTCGATGAGACGTGAAGATGTGATATAATGTTATGTAAGACATCAATAGTCGAAGCCTGATTCTGTACTGTGTTAGGAAGATGACGAATTACCCTAGATTCATGAGAGTATGTCGTAGAGGTCAAAAGTTCATTTGAAGTAGAGAGCCGTGTATATACATTTCTACTTCGTTAGTCATTTAGAGTAGATACCTAATTTAAAAGTAGGGAATTAATACGTTTTGTTGTGTAGACTAATAGGTTCTAGCGCCGCCTACGAAACGATAGATAGTAGGCTCCCCGATATTAAGGCGGCGAGCTGGCAGAAACGTTAGCACGCCGGGCGAAATGCGTAGCCGTATTTCGTCCGCCGTTACGTTCTGAGTTCAAAATCGCGCCGAGGTTGACTTTGCCTTTCATCCTTTCGGGGGTCGATAAATCAAGTACCAGTTACGCACTGGGGTCGATGTAATCGACTTAATCCGTCTGTCTGTCCTTGTCTGTCCCCTCTATGTTTAGCCCCTTGTGGGCAATAAAGAAACAGATATTTCATTGTAACTTCGTTATATATATATATATATATGTGTGTGTATGTATATATATATATATAATATATATATATATATATATATGTATGTATATATGTATGTGTGTATGTATGTATGTATGTATGTATCTATGCATGTATGTATATAATCGGTGTGACCCCTCTCTCCTGCGGACAACTAGATTCCGTCCTCTCTTTTGTGAAATCTTTCCATCCTGCCCTCCACTTTTCCTGCACTATCTCTGACACCTCTGTCTCCTTTCTTGACATTTCAGTCAGCATTCATCACTCCACTCTCACCGCCTCCATCCACTACAAACACACAGACTCACTCTCATACCTCAACTTCTCCTCCTCCCACCCTAAATACACCAAGCTTTCCATCTCCTATTCCCAATTCCTCCGTCTACGCAGGCTCTGTAGTGATGACCATGACTTTGAGACTCAGTCTCAACTCATGGCTTGCCACTTTATCCTACATGGATATCCCCACACCACCATCCACACCGCCCTTGCCAGAGCACGTTCTGTGGACCGTGCATCTGCTCTCTCCCCCAAACCCGCCCCGCCGTCTCCCGCCTCCCGTTTCCCCTCACCTACCACCCCACCACCCTACCTCTCCAACGCACCATTCTCCGAGCCTTCCGGCGACTCCAGTCTGACCACTCCACTTCGCACATCTTGCCTAACCGACCCTTCCCCTCCTTCAAACGAACCTACAACCTACGAGACCTTTTGGTCCACAGCTTCTTCTCTAACCCAACATCCCAACCCGCCCACGCTGTTGCACTTGCCCTTACCTCTCCAACACCACCCTTCTCACCGGCACCCATCATCGACACTATCACATCACCGACTCCTTCACCTGCACTTCTACCAATGTCATCTACTGCATCTCCTGCTCTCTCTGCCCTTCTCTATACATCGGGCAAACGGGACGCCGCTTGGCTGACCGGTTCGCGGAACACCTCTGAAACATCTGACTCGGCAATGACCCCGGTTTCGCGCCATTTCCGCTCTGCCGGTCACTCTTTGCAACACCTGTCCGTGTTCGCATTGTCCTTGCACAGGGGCCATCCGGACTCCTGTTAGCGCCATAAACAGGGATTAATCTTCTCACTTCGCATATACATGTGGAGGCGCAGTCTTCAGGTTTTAGTAATGGGGTTTCCACGGACGAAAATTCAATTCTTTATGCAACACCGTACGTATATAAATCAACACGTCAGGCAGCTCAAGAAGTGGAGTAAGAAGACACACAATACGTCCGGTGTTGCATAAAGAATTGAATTTTCGTCTGTAGAAACCCCATTACTAAAACCTAAAGACTGCACCTCCACATGTATATATGTCGGTCATATATATACATATAAGAATTTTTTTGCGAAATGAGATAAAAAACAAAACAAAGGGTGTGTAGATATTAGAACATTTATAGATAGAAGGTCTTACAGCTGTTTCCAGGATATTTATTAATTATATCCCTTCATCGGAGAAGTTGTGAAAGGATGGTTAAGTAATAGTTAATTTAGATAGGATACAAAATGGAGGAAAGAAAATAGATATGAGATATTTAGGGATATTGAATTTGTAGATCCATTTTTTAGGCAGAATGGTATATATGTAAGATTCCAATACCTTATGAGTAAAATCCAACGGTATTTAAAATTGGTCATTCCAAGTATAGAGTTTATACACAATGTAAGATTTCAATACCTTATGAGTAAGATCCAACTGTATATATATATATATATATATATATATATATATATATATATATATATATATATATATATATATATATATATATAAAATCAGCAAAATTTTGATTCGGATGAATATGGTACTTAAGTCAAAGGCAGCAGAATTTTGTATGGTATTATCCATATAAATCAAATTGGGTGATTATAATCAAAATAAGCAACAAGTATATCCGAGGTAAAGCAGTACAATTGTTTCATGCTACTTCATTTTATTAAACACTGTAAGTATTACATCAGTTTTAAAATGTTGAGCAATCTTCAGCCACTTATAGAATTTTCCAGTCAAACGGACAATGCACATTCTTATCTCTATTTCATTTGCCAACATTATATATATATATATATATAAGTCCTGGGGTCGATTTGTTCGACTAGAGGCAGTGCTCCAGCTTGGCCACAGTTGAATGACTGAAACAAGTAAAAGAACATATATACTCATTCCGATGTGAATATATATATGTGTGTGTGTGTGTGTGTGTGTGTGTGTGTGTGCATTCATACACACATTTTTACACGATCAATTTATTGTCTTAGGAACTGGAGTTTATGATTTATTCAACTTAAACTTAGCCTAGTACTGAACAGTAACTAAACGTTGTGCAGATCTTTAAAGTCAAACGTGTAGAGTATACGTTGTGCAGATATATAAAGTCAAGTGGAAAACGGCTAAAGTATATGATGCTGCAAATTCATAAAGTCAAGTGGATTATAGGTAAAGTATTTGTTGTGTAGAGATAAAAAAACCAATAAATAGTGAATAAAAACAAAAATAAAGAAATCACTCAGAATCGAACTCAACATCACTCCACTGATAATTTACATCAAATTCTGCTGGAAATAGCTGAGAATATCAACTTAGCATCATGAAAAGGAAGGATTCGTTGGATGATATAGTCCCAGGTTTTGAATATGCATTTAATGTCTGTGAAATAAATTTTTTAAAAGATTTGGTTTTTGAGGTTTATATTGGGTTGGTGCATAATTATTGCAGCTTTTTTTTCAACAAATTTTATACAACAAAAGTAATAACTTATAACAAAAACATTTTTAAATGATTATTCCGAAGCATATTCACCATCTACTTCAATTACTGCTTCCCATATGCTTGGCAGACGGTCATGGATTTTATTACCAATTTTTAATGCCTACTTACTTTTCACCCTTCGTGCATATATATATATATATATAAGAATTTTTTGCGGAGTGAGATAAAAAAAAACAAAGGGTGTGTAGATATTAGAACATTTATAGATAGATAGGTCTTACAGCTGTTTCCAGGATATTTATTAATTATATCCCTTCATCGGAGACGTTGTGAGAGGATGGTTAAGTAATAGTTAATTTAGATAGGATGCAAAATGGAGGAAAGAAAATAGATGTGAGATATGTAGGGATATTGAATAGATGTGAGATATTTAAAGATGTCTTTGTTAAATATTGTTATTGTTTTTTTTTTAATAAAATTTGTTGAAAAAGCTGCAATAATTATGCACCAACCCAATATATAATTAGAGCTGACTTAAGACTACGACTACCACTACTATTACTACAACTCATAATAATAATGATGATTTCAAATTTTGGTACAAGGCCAGCAATTTCGAGGAGACGTTAAATCTCTCATTTTATCGATCCCGAAAGGATGAAAGGCAGAGCTGACCTCGGTGGACTTTGAACTCAGAACGTAAGGACGAACGAAATGCTGATAAGCATTTTACCCAGCGTTCTGACGGTTCTGCCAGCTCGCCGCCTTAACAACAACAACAACAATATCGACAAGAGTGAGTGTTATCGTGCTGCAGAATGGCACTGCGTAGCCGGGTAGGTCGTATCAGCTGGATAGACTCGTTCAGTCGATGCAATCTCTTAACATAAAGCTCTGCGTCGACCGTGTGTGTTTTGTTTTATTCCCTGTGTTTAGTAGTTGATTAGCCTGTCACAATTCCAACAAATGGAATCCATTGTCTTGCGTGGATGCAACTCTGGCTGAATTCGAGATACTTCTTGCTTGTCGAGACACAGCCATTCTTTCTTCCGCTTCATATTAACATAAAGCTACCATTTTCATCAAAGTAACAGCAATAAAGAGCGTTAGAGTTTATCTTACACTTTTAGGGTGTGTGACATCAATGCATAGATTTTTTTTTGTATCTTACTCATCGCGTGAAGATTACGCGTCAAGGCAACTACAACACGGAGAATCTTCGAGATCGAATTTCTTCTACACGAAATTTGAAAACCATTTCTGTGAAGCTCTTTCAGTAATACCTATTTCTTTACTGCCCACAAGGGGCTAAACACAGAGGGGACAAACAAGGAAAGGCAAACGGATTAAGTCGATTATATCGACCCCAGTGCGTAACTGGTACTTAATTTATCGACCCCGAAAGGATGAAAGGCAAAGTCGACTTCGGCGGAAATTGAACTCACAACGTAACGGCAGATGAAATACGGCTAAGCATTTCGCCCGGCGTGCTAACGTTTCTGCCAACTCGCCGCCTTTCTGCCAGCTGGCCGCCTTATCTTCCATCTCGCTTCTTTCAGTAATACCGCCTCCTCGGTATACAACACAAATGTCTCGAGCGGTTTTGGAAACTCTTGAACTTTGATTGAAAACGAAGATACGCAGGTGTCAAAAAAGCACATCAGATGCTCGGAAAAAGGTAAAAAAATATGTAAATTCTAAAGAGGATAACTTAAAGTAGTAGAGGAAGAATAACAGAATAAGAATAAGACATAGAAAACTACTGTAAAAATATTTTGGTGTTTAATTCAAATAGCATTGGAAAGGAACGAACGAACTTATCTGACAACTCAAGTTATACATAATTATATGCATTCGTACATTTGTTCGCTATAATGACATTTAAAATGATTTGGTAGATCTCATTGAAAAAGGTCACAGATGTATAAAAGTGTCAGATGTGTGGTGAAGAATTTATGGTAAATTATTTAGCAACAATAAATCTGAAGTGAAAAGCATTCAGTGCGTGTGATTATTGGTAGCATGACTCTTCCAAAGCACAATTTAAACAATTCACATTAACATATGTATATCAGCTATAATCTATATAGATTATATACGTTTCCTAGATTTATATATATATATATATATATATATATGTGTGTATGTGTGTGTGTGGAGGTGCAATGGCCCAGTGGTTAGGGCAGCGGACTAGCGGTCGTAGGAAAACGGTTTCGATTCCCAGACCGAGCGTTGTGAGTGTTTATTGAAGGAAAACGCCTAAAGCTCCATGAGGCTCTGGCAGGGGGTGGTGGCGATACCTGGTGTGCTCTTTCGCTACGACCTTCTCTCACTCTTTCTTCCGTTGGCCTGCTCGCTTGGCCAGCGGGATGGCGTCATGTGAAGGCTAAAACAACGATCACGGTGATCACGGTGATATATATATATATATATATATATATATATATATACATAATAACAATATAATAAATAAAACATATGCATATATACATACATATATGTACATACTTACATCTATATGTATATATACATGCATATATGAGTACAGGACACCACAAATGAACGTAGAACACAACGAGAAACGAAAACATAAAATCAAACAAGGAAATGGACTTTTTTTAACAACGAAAAAACAGAGTACAGGACCAACAATACAAGGAAAATTCCCCTTCATCAGCTGCCCTTGGTTCGACTTAATGCGTGTTTCGAAGGTAAGGGCAGAACACGACCCGGCCGAAGCAGGCCTTCCTGCAAAGGAGTAAAACAAGTGACAAGAACAGGACGTAAAAGCAATACAAATGAAGAAAAAACAGTACAAATAAAGAATAACAGGACAAGGAAACCAACAGTAAGGGCTTTTTTTAAGCCTAGACGGTGGAAAAATTTGTTAGAACGCATGTGAAAAATCGGCTTGCGGAAGACAGAGAAGTCGATGTTGGCTTGTTGAAAGCACGGGCAGAAAGAAATTTTAGTAGCACTCCGGTCAACGGCCAGAGAGAGGAGGAGGAGTGAGAGAGAGAGAGAGAGAGAGAGGAAAAGAAACCAGAAAGGGTAAAAAATAAGGAGAGAGACAGGTAGAGAGGAAGACAGACATGCAGGGAGGAAAGGTCAAGTAAAGAGTAAGAGTACGCGTCATGATTATTCAAATAAAAACTTACTTGGAGAAGAAAAAACAACGCGTGCGTTCGGTCATATAATAACAATATAATAAATAAAACATATGCATATATACATACATATATGTACGTACTTACATCTATATGTATATATACATGCCTATATGAGTACAGGACACCACATATATATAATCTAGAATACGTATAATTTGTCCATTATTATATATATATTTATAATAGTTATAGTGAAATATATATGCTATACGTTATGGTATATGTGTATACACATGCACACATACTTATACGGATATATTTGTACATTGTAAAGAATGTGTGTGTGTGTGTGTGTGAAAGCGCGTGGCTTAGTGGTTAGGGTAACTGGCTCGAAATTGTAAGATCATTAGGTTGATTCCCGGCGGCGAGTCGTGTCTTTGAGCAAGACACTTTATTTCACGTTGCTCCAGTCTGCTTAGCTGGGCCAAAGAGAGTTGTAATCGTAATTCGACAGAAAAGAATGTGATAATCCGAACGCAGATTACCGCAGAGTGATATTTCAGACAGCAGAAAAATTGGGTATTACTACGCTTAAAAGACGGAAAAAGTTGTCAACAGACAAACAACTTTTTATGTCTTATACCCTTTTTTTATTATTTTCACGTCGATACTGCGTCCGAAATATTACTTTCTTGTCTTTTTGATACGATGTATCAGGTTGGTGCAAAAGTAACGTCCGATTTCTAGAAAAAATGTTTCAAAGTGAATTTATCAATTTTCTTAACCTCTTCTTATAGAGACTGTTCAAAATTGGTAGGCCCCAAAAATCTAAGCTAGGGGCATTAAATTTTTGGAAGGAAAGCAGGCGTATATGTGAATTTCGTGCATGTGCATTCACTGTGCCAGAAATTTGGAAATGACATGCTGTAGTGCTTGGCATTCGCGCAGGAAGCTCCAACACGAACATTTCAGAGTGCTTGGGTGACAATCTGTGGGGGCACATGGCCTAGTGGTTAGAGCAGCGGACTCGCGGTCGAGAGATCGCGGGTTCGAATCTCAGACCGGGTGATGTGTGTGTTTATGAGCGAATCATCTAAGCTCCACGCGGCTCCGGCAGAAGGTAATGGCGAACCTCTGCTGACTCTCTCGCCACAACTTTCTCTCACTCTTTCCTCCTGAATCTTGCAGCTCACCTGCGATGGACCGGCGTCCCGTCCAGGTGGGGAACCTATACGCCAAGAAACCAGGAAACCGGCCCTTATGAGCCAGGCATGGCTCGAGAAGGAAGAAAAACAATCTGAGGACAATGCAATTTGAGGACATGTACTGAGAGTGATAAACATCAAATATCCAGTCAATATTATGGTGTTTGGAATGGTTACTGGTGATGGCAACGTTAAAACTTCCATTCATCTTTGCATACGGCCTCACACTAAACACGGAGGTGTACATCAAGTACCTGGAGGAATTAGTGTTGCTTTGGTTCAAGAGGGTGGTTGCTGGAAGACCCTATGTCTGGCAACAGGATCCTGCACCATGCCACACATGCAGGAGGACCCAGTCGTGGCAGTCAGACAATTTCTGCGACCACATCTCCCCTAACATCTGGCCACCTAACTCCACACACTGCAACCCCCTTGATTATTATGTGTGGGGCGCAGTTTAGCGAAAGACTAACTAAACTTCTTGTAACACAAAAAATGAACAGATGGCAAGGATTATAGCAGCATCCACCAACATAAACAAGGAGACCACCCAGAAAATTTGCAGGAGATTCCGAAGTCGGCTGCATGCCGTGGTTGAAGCTAATAGCGATTTTATTGAATACATTTTCTTTTTTAGTATTTTAAGATATTTTTATGTAATCTTGGTAAATATCTGTCGAAATAAGATGTCAGTGTTATTTTCATTTTTACCTAAT
This sequence comes from Octopus sinensis, assembly GCF_006345805.1. Taxonomy (NCBI): domain Eukaryota; kingdom Metazoa; phylum Mollusca; class Cephalopoda; order Octopoda; family Octopodidae; genus Octopus; species Octopus sinensis. Next base: position 59,085 of record NW_021831997.1, read on the forward strand.
TTAGACAACAATATATTCACCGCACTCAGTATATATATATATATATATATATTATATATATATATATTATATATATATATATAAGAAAGTTTGTTTGGTAAGCACGTGGGTGAATATATAAGAAAATAGTAAAGTGTGAAAAAACGACAGAAGGCTTAAATGTTAAAAAATATATATATTTGTGTCAAAATGTCTGGAGAATATTGGAAAAATTTTTTTTCCCTTTCCTTAAAATGACATAATTTTAAAATTTTTAAAGAAATTACCGGTTTCGCGTGTAGCTTTTCAAATTTCTTGTGACGTTATGTTTATATTGCATGGAATTATCGTTGTTTTTATTTCCAGGAGATTTCTAAATAAGGGGAGGTAGTGAGTGATTTTTTCCGGTGTAGGGGAGATAATCGCTTAAAAATTTTTTTTCCCTTTTCCTTGTTAATTTCTCTGTGTCAGTATGTTCGGATGGTTGAGTCTGGGTTTGTACTTTTCAATGAAGAATGTTTCCTTGTTCAGTCTCATTTGTGATCCTTCCAGTGATCCAATGTATTATCGAGGGGTTGTCCCTCGGTATATTTTAGTATTAGATTGTGCATCTCCTCGTCTATGCTTTTAAGTTTTTCTTCATTTGTGGAGGCCCTGAGTCTTAGAGTCTTAAAAAAATTAACCTTAAAATAGAAACAGACATTTTTTACAAAGCCACAGACGCCAAACAATACCTTCTTTTTAATTCATGCCACCCAAGACACACTAAAACAAACATCCCCTTCAACCTTGCAAGAAGGATATGCACAATAGTGTCAGAACAAAATACCAGGAACTTTAGACTGCAAGAACTCAAAAACACCCTAATTGACAGACATTACCCACTCAACTCATAGAGGATGGGATCAGACGTGCAACAGAAATCAACATAGAAACTTTAAGAAAAGTTCAACACAACAACACACCTTCCCCGAAAACACTACCTTACATATCTACATACAACCCCAGAAACAAAGAAGCCTTCACCATCATCACCCAGAATTTACCAATACTTCCTAAAAACCCAAAATTAAAGGAAATTCTAAACATACCCACAAATCATTAAAAGCTACAAACAGCCTAAATCACTTAAAAATTCTCACAAGGAAAAATTGTTTTCTGAATTACGGATGCAAAAGTAAAAAATGTGGTAGACCGAACTGTGCAACATGTCCAAACCTGCTAGAAGGATCAGAATTCTCCTTCCAAGAGGGACAGAAATTCAAGATCAAATCTAACTTTACTTGTGCCTCTGAAAACATAATTTATGTTATTAAATGCTCGGGCTGCCACCAAGACTACGTGGGTTCCACGGGACTATCACTCATGCGCAGATGCACACTGCATCGACAACAGATTGCATTCCCAGAATATAGAATGATACCTTTTAGTGAGCACATTGAGAATGCGCAAAGCAACTACTGCAACAATTTTTAATCTTCCCATTTTACCAATGTGCTTTCGGATCATCAACACAAATGAGACTGAACAAGGAAACATTCTTCATTGAAAAGTACAAACCCAGACTCAACCATCCGAACATACTGACAAGGAAAGGAAAAAAAATTTTAAGCGATTATCTCCCCTACACCGGAAAAAATCACTCACTACCTCCCCTTATTTAGAAATCTCCTGGAAATAAAAACAACGATAATTCCATCAATATAAACATAACGTCACAAGAAATTTGAAAAGCTACACGCGAAACCGGTATTTCTTTAAAAATTTTAAAATTATGTCATTTTAAGGAAAGGGAAAAAAATTTTTCCAATATTCTCCAGACATTTTGACACAATATATATATTTTTTAACATTTAAGCCTTCTGTCGTTTTTTCACACTTTACTATTTTCTTATTATATATATATATATATACTTTATTTTAAGCAGCAGAAAATTCAACAAAATCTGTTACTCTGAGTTTTCTCGTTGCCGTTCATCAGACAGTTTTTGCTAGAATGGAACTTTATAATTAATTCAATCTATACTCTTACAACGCTACACCTTTAAAAAGAATGGACTTGTTTGATTGGCCCTTTAGAAAAAAACGGTCAATCTTCGAGCGATAACAAACAAAAAGGTCAAAAATATATGTATATATATTAAAAAAACTTATAAAATTATAAAAATTATAAAATCCGAGGAAAAAACCGAGGAAAAAACCTATTGCCGTTAATGAAGACAGTACAAATTAATGCATAGAAATTAAACCTGTTATAAATACTGCAATACATATTTATATTAAAATCCATATATATATATCAACATACACAAAAGGATGCGCGTAAACGCCATACATACATATACAGACGTATGATATGAATCTAATTATACACATAAAAGCATGTGTACATATATTCACGCAACCCGTCTCGCACGCAAGCTAAAATTCATCTATGTAGCAATTCTCATATACTGAGCAAGGAAGGGGAACGAAAGAAAGGGAAAGAGAGAAAAAGGAACGAAGGAGGGGTGGGGAAAAAACTTGTAGCGATGTTATTGGCATCTATAGAGGCCAGTATACATACACAAGTTTGAATTGATACATATACATACCGTCGTGTGTATATATATATATATATATACACATATATAAACTGGTCGAATGCATACGTTCATATATGTAAGTATTCGTATTTATATTTATATTTATGTACTATCTGTGTATATTCCACTGATGAGGCAAAGCATTTCTTATGCAGAGCCAGAGTCCCGGGATCTGGAAGTATCCAGTAATTTTTTGCTAGTTTATTTTGTCTTTTTGACTTCTCTCCTGGTGCTGTATAAACATTTATTGTGGTTTTAGAGTCAAGTTTTGGCTGCTATATCCAGCGTGGTGGTATCTCTTAGATACCCTAAATTATAATTATATATATATATTGAGCAGTATCACCACCAAGCAGTGTTTAGACGTATCTGCCCGTTGTTGCCCTCTGTCGGATTTTCAGACGCAGCAGGTGATGTATCAAAAAGCCAGCAGGGTACGAATAAATTAGCTACTAGCGACAGTAGTTGTGTTTGAAACACGAATAATAATTAGCACATCCAATTTGAATTGGTTGTGTTGTTCAAATCGCCTTAAACTGCTGTTTTAACAGAGATACCGTGTCATGTTGGCGATGTGTTTCAGGCGATCTAAACAACACGTCCAATTTAAATTCGGACGTCCTAATTATAATTCGTTGCACATACTGCTACTGTCGCTAATAACTAATTTATTATTTCTTTTTCGTTTAATTAGAACAATCTTAAATTTTTAACATAAACGGAAAATAGTTTATTCTATGTATTTATATGTTTGAATATTAAAAATATATGCTTTCACAGACAAAAGTTTTCATGTTATAATTTAACAGAAAATATAGCGATGTATGTTTCCAAAAGGTAACTTTTACATTCATAACACAAGTGAAAAAGGAGAGAAGAAAAGAAAATGTATCACGTGTTACTTCGAGTCGATTGTACAGAAATCTTTAAAGATTTCCAAAAGAAAGGGTCTTAACTTCAAAATACTGATTTACAAGTATAAAGATAGATAGATAGATAGATAGATAGATAGATAGATAGATAGATAGATAGATAGATAGATAGATAGATAGATAGATAGATAGATAGATAGATAGATAGGCAGACAGATAGACAGATAGACAGACAGACTGAGTGATAGACAAACAGACAGAGAGGTAGATAGAGAGAGAGAGATTTCCGTGTATGTATGTACACATGTATTAGTGCGGTAATGGTAAAGAAGGTGACAGTCAGGCTTATTTCGGGAAACAAGACGTGAAATGTATAGACAAAAATGCTTCAGTGCCTCACCAGAAATAGCATTGGCTAAAAGAACGCAATCAAAAATGAACGAAGCTAGGAAACGCCAAAATGAAATTACAGAAGTAACAAATTTAAGGTGGTTAGATCTGGATTTTTGAGAGAGGCGGGAAAATCACGAAGAATTTCAAGAACTGAAACGGCAAAAGAACAGAATAATATTTCTTAAGATGCAAGCTATGAGCAATTTAAAAGACAAATTGGTAATGTAAGAGCAAACAATGAAA